>NC_050451.1:57731278-57901278 GCF_903995425.1 Onychomys torridus | reverse complement strand
CCACTTTCCCACTTACCTAACAAACTCTCGCAGCGGCTTCTTGTCCCTATCAGCACCACTGCCAGCACCACTGCCACCGCCACCCTTAAGGACACCACTGCTGTCCCCACCAAGTTTGAGCACTTGCTGCTCTTTCAGAGGACCCAAGTTTGGCTCCTAGTGCCCACCTTAAGTGGCCCATGACCTTCCGGAACCCTGGCTCCAGGGGGATCCAAAGCTGCTGGCCTCCACAGGAACCTGCACTCATGTCCACACCCACACAGAGCAATACAATACACAAAATTAAACATAATTTTGAAACTAAATTTTAAAATGAAGTAGGCTGGTTTGCTTATTTTGCTTATTTGAAAGAATTCCCTGGAGCTGGAGAGATGGATCAGTGGTTAGAGCACAGGCTGTTCTTACAGAGGACCAAGGTTCGACTAGCAGCCACGTGGTGGTTCACAGTGATTGGTAACTCTATTTCCAAAGGATCAGATGCCCTCTTCCGGTCTTCATGGGTATGCATGTGGGCATATGATACCCAAGCAAGACATTCATACTCAGAAAGTTAAGTAGATAAATCTTATAAAAACTCTTCTTTGAAAATGATACTGTTAAGTGGCTGCATGAGCTACATTATTTAGATTAGGGATATGAGGAAGACTAATACGGTTAAACTCAACATTGCAAACGTTCTAGCCCTAAATCAGCACAGTTTATTGTTTTTAACATCCTTGTTGGCGATGTCTTTTTTAGTAAGCACTATTTTTGTAGGCAATTTTGATTGTATCAGTTGTGGTAAGGTTTCACACTCCCGTACACATTCTGAGGAGTGGCTTTCCGTGGTCCCTTAGTTTTCCTCTCCTATGGTGACTCACTCTGACCTGCCCCCAGTGTGAACCCCAGAGCCAGGAATGTTATGTCTTTTTGAACAATGACCACCCCACACTTGTTGGATCTTTAATCCCATGAGTGCAGGGCTTGCTAACCCTGACCCTGACATGAAGCAAAGGACCTTAGAGGTCACAGGATCCCAAACCTTTCCTTTACAAAAGAGAAAGCTACTCCACAGATGGAAGAGAGGCTTGTTTCATCTGTCAGAGGCAACATGGTGGGGAAACAGCCCAGTGCTGCAGCCTGTAACCTGAGGCCTTCCGTTCCACTTTCCCCTTTCTCTGTCACTTCAGTTTGGGTAAACCCAATCCTTGACTCCCCAATGTTTATGAGAAAGTTTTCCTAGGGAGACCCCACCACACACATACACACACACAAACACATGCTCCTACTTACCCCAAATAGAACACCCACAACAAAACAAAGTAATGATTGTGCCAAAGTCCAACTTGGTGAGCCAATGAGTTTTTGCTGGGGTTAATGGTTGATGTGGGAGGGCCCAGCCAATTCAGGCAGTGCTACCCCTGGGCAGTTGGCCCTGGACTATATGAGAAAGTGAGCTGAGGAAGCCATGGAAAGTGAGCGTAATTCCACTATGGTTTCTGCTTCAGTTCCTGACTCCATGGTCCTGCTTTGAGCTCCTGCTCTGACCTCCTTCATTGACAGACTGTGATCTGGAAGTATACAACAAATAAATCCTTTCCTCCCCAAGTGGTTTTTCAACAACAGAAACCAAGACAGAGTGGCCACCTCCTGCTGCTTCTTTCTGCTTGATGCCCACATACTGCTGCTACTGAAGGTGCTGCTGCCCCAAGTGCTAGGGTCTGTGGGGAGCAGTAGGCTCAGGCCAGAGTCAGAGAGCCAGGCTGCCTCCTGTAGCAGTCTGAAAGGTCCCTTTCTTTCTTTCTTTCTTTCTTTCTTTCTTTCTTTCTTTCTTGCTTTCTTGCTTTCTTGCTTTCTTGCTTTCTTGCTTTCTCTTTGGTTTTCTGAGACAGGCTTTCTCCGTATAGCTTTGCGCCTTTTCTGGAACTCACTCTGTAGCCCAGGCTGGCCTCAAACTCACAAAGATCCGCCTGGCTCTGCCTCCCGAGTGCTGGGATTAAAGGCGTGCGCCACCACTGCCCAGCTCTGAAAGATCCTTTTCAAAGACCACTCTATTCAAGGCAGAGATGGGATTCTTGGCTTCACTGCAGGATGAGCTAGGATGAGGCAGAGCTGGAATTTATTAAGAAGAGATTTGGGGGGACTAGCCAGATAGCTCAGTGGGTAATGATGCCTGCTGCTAAGCCTGCGGACCTGAGTCAGAGCCCCACGTGGTGAAAGGAGAAAGCTGACTCCTACAAGTTCTTCTCTGACCTCCCTAACAGACGCTTTACATGTGCAGGCTCGCTAAATACAAATACTGAGTAAACATTAGAGATTGAAGTTGAATGTCAAGGTCAGGGTTAGCAAGCTCCACACTCATGGGATTAAACAATACCTAGACAAGAAAGGGAGGCATCCAGGGAAAGAATAACACACACCCAATGTGGAAATGTGGTGTGAGCTTCTTAGGAAAGAGTCATACTTGAAGTGTCCTGGAAGTAGCTATATATATAATTTTGGTGGCTCTCAAATTATACTTTTTTTTTTTTTGAGACAAGGTCTTATTGTATAGCGCTGGCTGACCTGGAATTCACAGAGATCCACCTGCCTCTGTCTTCTCAGTGCTGGAATTAAAGGTGTGCACATCTTGCTAGGTCTTCTCAAGTTACATATTGAAAGCTTGCTAAGGGACTTTCTATTGTCTCATTTTTAATAAATAAGATTATAGAGTGGCTCCAGAGGTGCCTTGGATAGATCAATCTATGGATCATAAAGGGATTAAGATATGTCTTTGATGGCAAATGAGATTCCTTGTAAGACTCCAGGAAATATTTGTGCTTTGGAAAGGAGGAAAGCCATACTCCATCATATACACATGGGCCTGAAGCATGGGTTTGTGGCTGCTTCTTATTTGAACATCTTATTTGAACATCTCTACCCCAAAGGAATGTTATCTCTATGAAGGCAGTCTTCACGGAACTGTTTCCCATGCTGGACTCTCAGCAGACTCCAGGGCAGTGTTTCTCAACCTTCCTAATGCTTGAATACAGTCCCTCATGTTTCCAGAACCCCCAACCATAAAATTATTTCATTGCTACTTCACAACTATAATTTTGCTGCTGTTATAAATTTTAATGTAAATATCTGATATGCAGGATATCTGATATGCGACCCCTGTGAAAGGGTTGTTTGAACCCCAAAGGGGTTGCCTTCTCTTTCTGTCCTGACACAGGCCCACTGGTCAGGTTGAAATTTGGAATGAAAAGCTTCCAGTCTGAGTGCCTATAGCCAGGAATCTCTGGCATCTAAAGCCTGGACCAATAGGCCCTTGGTTTTCCAGGCTTAAAGCTGTGTGCCTCCGTGTCTACCAATCAAGCCTTGGTCACTCAAGGGGGGTTCTAATGCCCCTCCTCACTATCTTCCTATTAACCTCTGCAGCCACCCTGGGAGCCAGCAGCATGCTCTGCACAGGTCATCAGTGTTTGTGATATGCACCGGATCAAACTGAAAATATAAACCTCTAAGACGTGACAGAAGTAGAAACGGCTTTATTGGTGTTGTGATTGATCCCCCAGCTCCTAAGGATGAAGTAAGAGGTTTAAGCTCACACTACTGAATATCTTCATGTTCTCTAGTTGTTAATATAAATGGAGATCAAGAAAGCAACTATGCAAACATTGGTCCACACATTTGGGAAAGAGATTTGGAAATGTCTATCAGTGAGGGGTATCTACCTCATCTGGCCTTGGGGAAGGGATCATGATCAGTTATATCACATATTCCACGTTGGACATCTAACTAGCCCTGTGATCTGGCTTCCGTGTTTCTCATGATCACAAATCTGCCAATCTATCACAATGCCTTTTAGTTGAGTACTGATTGAGAATGAAGAGGCTGCGCCCTCTAGTGGCTGGATCCTTGCTCAACAATGAGCAATTGCTCTCCTGGATACAGAAGAAAAGGTATCACGAAAATTGTCCTTAAAACTACTGTTCGGCTCCTGATAACATTTGCAAAAGGGAATTGGCTTAGAGGACACGATTTTATGCTGTGTTAAGATAATTGCTCATGTTTTCTGCTGATTTTGTTGGGCTTTTGACCACTCAGGAAACCAAGTCTTAACCAAACCAAGGTTCGTTTAATTGTTTGTGTATGTTAAAGCCTTCAGTGTCCACATTATAAACATCTATTGCTTGAAGGTGGCCCTGGTGCATCGAATGTCATATTGTTGCATGTGTGTTTCCAAGGGAGAAATGCTTTGCCATCCTCACCACCCCCACAGTCATTTCTTTACAATAATTCAGTTAGTTTTGTATTGCCACTATAAAGCTTTGTTGTCTGTGGACTATTGTTGCTATAAAGCTTTGTAACTGTCATGGACTTTCTGCAGAAGAGCAACTCTGAGAAAATAACACAAGCAACACGTCTTTGGAGGTGTGTGTTAGGACATCACCTAGAGGGCAGCAATAACTCATCTAACAGAACAATACCGTTACAGCCAGGTCTGTGACACTAGTGACAGAGCTGTTGACGTGTCTTCATAGGTGGGAGAAGAGAGGGTTACAGTGCCCCTCACCTGAGATTCCAGCCATGACTTCTTCCACTGCCCACCCTAGCTGCAAGTGATCCTGCGAGATGCTGGAGTACGTAGGAAATGGAAGGTTGACCGAAAGGAGACTCCATGATGCAGCTTCCATGAGGTCATCATCCATGACGGGGTGAGACTTTGGGGTGATGTAGCTGTTGGGGGAGGGGTCATCATGCTCCTGTAAATAACCCCTTACCAGTCCTCTCTAAGTAGCCACCGGTTTACTGATTTGGACTTTGAAGGAATTGCCTGCCATTAGTTCCCTATCTAGGCGAGTAGATGTTAGCTTGTGTCTCCCTAGGAAAGTTAGTGCAACATTTTGATGCACAAATGTGGGGCATGGAAACCAACAGTGAGTTTGGAAAGAGCGATCCCATGGCCCTTGCTGTGGGCAGTAAGGAAGGCATGTGATTGAGACTGAACTATCTGAGGGTGTAGCGTTTGCAGGGGCAACCCTGACAAAGCTGTTTTCCCCCGTGGTATGGACTGTTATGTCTTCCTACTACATAGCAATGGTCACTTGGGCCTTGCTATGGGTGGAGTGTCCCTGGGAAGAATCCCAGGGTGACTGTTTTCTTCTTTGCGGCATGGAGCCGGATGTCTTCTTGATGCGCGGGTCTGTGGTGTGAATGCAGGGACACCCCGCAATGGTGGAAGGACTTGAGAATGCATTGCAGTCCCTGTTGTGACAGTTGCATGGCTATTGCTATGGATAATAAGACATGCAGCTGAGACCAACATAATTTTACTCCAAAATGTGCCTGAAGGAGAAAACTGTACTACCATACTGTCCTGGTTAGCTTCAGTTGTTAACTTGATACAGCCTAGAGCCTCCTGAAAAAGGGGTCTCCATGGAGGGACTGCCTAGATCAGATTGGCCTATGGGCATGTCTGTGGGGGACTGTGTTGATGGTTAATTCATGCAGGAGGACCCAGCCCACTGTGGGCGACACCATTCCCCGCGCAGGTGGTCTTTGGCTGTATAAGAAATCTAGCTAAGCATGACCTTGTGCAAGCCAGCAGCAACATTCCTCCATGGTCCCTGCTGCACTTTGTCCTGGAGTGAGTTCCTTACAGGAAATACTTTATAGACTAGCAAGCAGGCCTGCCTTCAAGTCCCTGTCTTGAGTCCCCGCCCTGACTCCCCTCGATGGACTGACTGTGACCTAGAAGTGGAAGCCAAATAAATCCTTTCCTCCCCTCAATTGCTTTTGGTCAAGGTGTTGGCCACAGCGATAGAAGGAAGCTAGAACAAACACCGAAGTGTCTGTGACTAGAAGTGTGCAGCGTCACACATGTGAACTTCATTTAAATATTGTGCAGGAGGTGGTAGAGTAAAAACCGTGCACATTTATACGTCCCAAGTATCAGGTTAGTACTTTTATGCAGTGTGCATCGAGACTAGCCACGTGCAAAGCAGCCAGCCAAGCTTTTGACATTTCCCCTGCAGTCATCAGTGCCGTTTAGACAACAAAACTCCTAGTTGGAAAGTCCTGTTTATTTAAAACCTGGTCCACATGTATCTGCCTCAGCTAGATAGGATTTTGTTGTATATACAAACCGGTTCAACTTATTCCAGACCCTCTGATTTCTGCCATCTCCAAGACACAGTTGAAGCAAGGAGAGGCTATGAGAGCTTTTCTACCAAGAGAGTTGGCATCTAGCAGGGTGCACACTCTGGGTTGCAGGCCAGCTAACCTCAGGGGTTCTCCAGGGTATGCCAGCAGCTTGCCCAGCTGGCTCAGGGTTGGCTGAGGACAGCGTCTGGCTCTTGCATTCCAGTTGCTGGTATTTATGAGCCTGCTCTGTGCCCAGAGCCAGCTCAGCACCACGGAGAGGCTGGAGGTTATAAATCCTGTTCTGCCCTGGGCCCCTGCTCCTTTGATTTCTGAGATCAGATGAAATCAGACCTGTTCTAAGCGCTGCAGCCACACATGAGCTTTACAGCTGTGCTACCTGAAGTGACCATTGGTCTGCTAGAATCTTGGTACAAGGCGGACATAAAGAGGAAACTGTCAAACTTCTGCAACATTAACCACCAAAGCAGCAGGGACACCCTGTGGTCAGAATGGGAACTGTAGTCCCTATGATGAAGCCGTAAATCCCAAAGGGATGGCATCAGGAAGTAGGGCTTTGGAGGGCAATTAGGGTTGGGTGGGGTCTTTAGAAGTAACTTTCCTGTGAGTTGTGGGACTCACAACTGTGTAAGAAGAGAAAGGGGGAGAAGGCACAAAATATCTCTCTGCTGGTAAGACACAGGGAAAGACAAGTTTTTATGAACCAGGTAGTGGGCTCCCACCAGAAGCTCAAAGAGCCTGAGCCTTAACCTTGCACTTCCCAGTCTCCAGAAGTGGAACATAGGCATGCCTACTGTCTAGCCCCCCAGCCTGTGGTGTTCTGTGGCAGCATCCTGAGCTGGCAGACAGACCCACAGGGGATCCTCCTCCTACTCAGGCCTCCCAGCCACGGCCACCACGGTACCAATTCTACTCTCTGCCCACTGTCTCCATAGTTCCTCATGATTCCCTCATGCAGCTCCTCTCTGATGCCCCACAGTCCATCACAGTAAAGAAATCTATCTCTTAAATCACAGTCCCCTCAGAGATGGGGTGGGCAATCACATCTCCTTTCCTCCAGTCTCTCAGCTTCTGTGTACCATCCTTCTTACCCCTGAATCATTGACCTTGAGCCCCCAG
This sequence comes from Onychomys torridus, assembly GCF_903995425.1. Lineage (NCBI taxonomy): Eukaryota > Metazoa > Chordata > Mammalia > Rodentia > Cricetidae > Onychomys > Onychomys torridus. The sequence continues at coordinate 57,894,033 of NC_050451.1, read as the reverse complement.
GTCCATTCCAAACCCTGTTGTCCTTGTCTTCAACCCCCTCCACCACCACCACCCCAAATCTTATGACGCTGTCTTTGCTTGGTACCCTCTCATCCCATCACAGACCAGCCATACTGATTCTTACATTCTCCCTTAGTCCCAGCACTCAAGTTCAAGTCCAAAGCCAAAAATAATTCTTTTGAAATATAAGTCTGGTCATGTCACTCCTCTGATGGGCATTTTGCTGTGGCTTCCCTCAAGACACTGGTGAGAAAGTCCACACGCTCCTACCCTCCTCTGCCTGTGCACAGGTTCCCAGCCTTTGCTCGATCTGATTTTCTGCACACACGCCCTGCCACTGTCCCTCCAGTGCCCCACTCCGTGCCTGCCCCAGAGTCTCTGCACATCTCCTGTCTCATTTTAGAACCCCCTTTCCTTGGGTCGCCTTGGGCTCCCTTCCTTTCCTCCTTCGAATCTTTGCTTGATAACGTTTCATCTGGAAGAACATTCTTGGCTGCCTATTCAAACTGCTACTCTCCTGGAATTCCTGATCCACGTCCCCACTCTCTTGCTCTCTGGCTCCAGCTCCTCAGCATGCCCTTTATGACGCTCTGTTCTCTTCCTTACTGGAAACTAAGCTCCACCAGGCCCCAGCTTTCTTTCTGTTTATCTTCTCTTTCCCCTCTGATGTTTCAAGTACCCAGCGACCAGCCCTGTTAACTGTTTGTCGAATGAATAAATGTACTTCTTGGATGTCTCTGGCTTGGTACTGTCTTGGAGGTCCTTGGAACAAGTCAAAATTCTTTCCTGCTTAAACCAAGTCCAAAAGCAACAACTACAAAAAATAATGGTATATTTTACTGCATTAAAATGAACAATTATCCATCAAAACACAGCTTAAAGAGAATGGAGCTATAAAATGGGAGAAGATACTTGTAAGAAATGTAACCTGGGGGGCTGGAGAAATGGCTCAGAGGTTAAAAACACTGACTGCTCTTCCAGAGGTCCTGAGTTCAAGTCCCAGCAACCACATGGTGGCTCACAACCATCTGTAATGAGATCTGGTACCCTCTTCTGGCCTGCAAGCAGAACACTGCATGCATAATAAATTTTTAAAAAGAAAGAAAGAAAGAAAGAAATATAACCTGAGCCGGGCAGCGGTGGCACAGGCCTTTAATCCCAGTACTCGGGAGACAGAACCAAGCAGATCTCTGTGAGTTCGAGGCCAGCCTGGTCTACAGAGAGAGATTCAGGACAGGCTCCAAAACTACACAGAGAAACCCTGTCTCAAAAAACCAAAAAGGAAAAACAAAGAAATATAACCCAAAAGGATGAATGTCAACTTAGGTAGCTTTCAGAAGTTATGACCCAAATACTTGAAAGAGCAGCTTAAAGGAAGGATTTATTTATTTTGGCTCAAGATTTTAGAGATTTCAATCATGGTTAGCTTGGCTCCATGGCTACATGGAGTAGTAAGGCCATAGTACTGGGATGTGCAGGAGAAAAGGCTGCTAATCTCTGGGTAGACAGGGAGAGAAGGGGGGGGGAGAGGAAGGAGGGAGAGAGAGACCTACTTCCTTCAACTAGGCCTTACCTCCTACTTTCCACCCCCTCCTCATAATGCCACCATATTAAAAATCTATCAACAGACTAATGCATTGATCAGGTCCGAGCTCTCAGGGTGCAGTCCCTCCCCTAAACCCTGCCAGCTGGCGACCAAGCACACACTCCATGAGTATGTGGGGAACGTTAAATACTCAAAGGGCAGAAGTGCAACAATTCCATCATTTGATGTGTTATATAATACAAACATGCCAAACTGGATGGGATTAAGAAAGTTTAAGGCAGGCTAAGGCAATGACTTAGTGGATAACGTGCCTGCTGTATAAGTGTGATGTGGTGGTATTGTGTTCCCCAAAATATTGTGCACCCTAATAAACTTACCTGGGGTCAGATGACAGAAAAGCCACAATATTAAGCATAGAAGTTAGGCGGTGGTACTCACACCTTTAATCCTAGCATTCCAGAGACAGATATCCCTCTGGATCTCTGTGAGTTCAAGGCCACATTGGAAACAGACAGGTTTGGTGACACTTGCCTTTAATCCCAAGAAGTGAGCCTTTAATCCCAGGGAGTGATGGTAGAAAACAGAAAGATATATAAGGCGTAAAGACCAGAAACTAGAAGCATTTGGCTGGTTAAGCTTTTAGGCTTTGGAGCAGCAGTTCAGCTGAGAGGCATCCAGTCTGAGGAAACAGGATCAGCTGAGGAACTGTCAAGGTGAGGAAGCTGTGGCTTGTTCTGCTTCTCTGATCTTCCAGCATTCACCTCAATAACTGGCCTCAGGTTTGATTTTATTAACAAGACTCTTTAAGATTCCTGCTACAGTGTGAGGCCCTGTGTTCTGATCCCCAGCATCCACAGAAAAGCCGTAAATGACAGGCCAGCATGGATGTCCATTTGTCATGCCAGCACTTGGGAGGCAGAGACAAGGAACCAATGAGTTCTGGGTTCAGTGAGTCCCTGCCTCAATAAATGAAATGGGGAGTAACTGAGGAAGACACCCAGTGCCAGTCAACCTTTGACCTCCACACACAAGTATATGCACACCTACAAACACACCCACACACATCCACATGCAAAAAATACAACATTTAAAAATTTTCTATTTTGTACATTACCTGCAACTTGCTTATCTAGGAGCGATTTTCAGAGTTCATGCATTTGGAGGTAACTCACTCAAATTACTGTAGTGTTTCCCAGTGCAGACATCTCAACAGTGTTCAGTCTCCCACTGCGGGTAAATGTGCTGATCATCCATTTTGACCGTTTACAGGCAGTTCTGGGCAGTCCCTGAGATCGCTTGCCATGGTGATGTTAACTGGGTTCAAGTCCCAGCTCTTCCCTCACTAATCATGTGCCTCACCTAAATTTCAACTCTTCATCTGATATAGAGAAGGACAGCAACTGTTGGTTCCTAGGCTTGCTTTAGGGATTGAGACCTTCCATGTAGGGAAGAATGCAGTTCTGTGTCTGGCTACGTTATGCATGCTCAGGAACACCAGCTCTCTACCCTGCAATGGAATCCCCTCTCCTCTCCCCCCCACTCTCTGACAAGGTCTCACTATGAGCCCATGGCTGGTTGAAACTCACTAAGACATGTGCCTACCATACCTGGCTTGCTTTCAGTTATTTTAAGGGAGGTCTGGGAGAGGCATGATCCACCAAAAGGTATTCGTATTTTCATCTTCATTAGAACCAAGTGATTACCCAAGTCACATTTCAAGGAACAACAAGTACAAGATGGCATAGCAGTTTTACCTTACATCTACCGGGTGCCAGGTTTTGGTTTGTCAATGTGATGGGAAAACATAATCAACTAACTTAGTACACTGTTTTTGTCTTTATTCAGTCACCCTGATAGATACATACATACATACATACATACATATATATATATATATATATATATATATATACATATATATATATATATATATATATATATATATTTTTTTTTAACTTAACTCAATATATCTAAAATATTATCTCTCAAGTAACTACAGGGTGTTTGTATTGTATAGGGCCATACAGGCCATTTTCATGGCAGCTCTTCTTTCAAGTGCAATTACAAAGCTGATTGAAGATCTCCCCCCCCTCAGTCACATGATCTGAATTAACTTTTGCAATCCTAGAAGTGTTAGGATTCTGCCACTCCACATGACCACACATGTACAGTTCAGTAGCTAAGTAAGGGGCCTTACGTCTTACATCATCAGTGTGCTGCGTGATTGTGCAAAAGCGCACAGTGTGGTCACACAATCAGTGCATGTGTGGCGTAGCTCCATAAGCCCATTTGTGCATGTGCAGGGGAATCCTTAAAAAGCCGGACAAAGGCTCCTCCCTCCTCTTCTACTCCCCCCCACCCCCACCACATTCTCTCTCTCCTGCACGTGTCTCTGCCCTGGCCTGGCCATGCTCTCTTCTGTCCACCCCTTCCTCCTAATAAAGCTCTGATACTGGGTTTTGTTGTGTCTCTGACCTTTCCTTGCATGGTAAAAAGAGTCATATTTAAAACCAACAAGAAGACAGACAGCTGGGTGTTATTAGGCAGGGTTCTCTAGAGGAACTACACTGTGTGTGTGTGTGTGTGTGTGTGTGTGTGTGTGTGTGTGTACACTAGCAATAAAGATTTATTAGATTGGATTACGTGATCTGGGTACAGGAGAGAGAGAGAGAGAGAGAGAGAGAGAGAGAGAGAGAGAGAGAGACAGACAGACAGACAAGAGAAAAGAAGAAGAGAAACAAATATGAATCCTTGTGTGAAAGAAATACCATGATCAGAAGAGAAGGAGCTGGGGTCAGAAGATATTTCATAGCTCCACCTAGTGGAAGGACGGCATAACAACCCTCTTTGGCCACCAAGGCTGTGCTTCCTACTTTGTTAGAACAATCTGATCTCCACACTTCCCCCTTATTATTACTGCTGTATGTGTGGGTGGATGTGTATGCTCTTATACCAAGGCACATGAGGGTCAGAGGACAATTTTGTGGAGTCAGTTCTCTCTATCCACCTTACAGGAGTTCTGGAGTTACAGCTTGGGTCATCAAGCTTGAGCTGCCATCACCTTTATCCACTGAGCCAGCTCACAGGCCCAGTTTTCCCTCTTCAGATTCAGTTCTTGAGGAATTTCTTTCACCGAAGTCATCCCTGGCTAATATGCTTTGGTCCCTCGCACAGGGGAACGGCCATGTGCATGAGACAGTCTTGTATTATATAAGGGAAGGCATCGTATAGGTTTTCTTTAAAAAAAAAAAAAAAAAAAAATTAGCTACAAGAGAGTTAGAAAGTATTCTTTAGGTGAAGTGTCCCCAGAATCCATTGTTAAAGTGACGGCAAACAGCTGAGAGCTGGAGATGTATTCGTGCAGAATTCCTAAAGACCACAGTCACAAAGTCAAAGCCAATTCTCCTGTTAAAAGACCTTGGTTGTAGCAGACCATTTGGGTGCAGTGCACTTTGGTAGGGTGGGCTGTGGCATTGTGGTAGCATGCTTGTCTGCATTCCAGGGGTCCATCCTCAACACTGAAAACCAAATCGAAAACAAGACACCCCCCCCTCCAACCCTACAACTACGCTGGGTTATTATTTAGGGGAAAGTATGTTCTTTTAAATGAAGAAATTATAAAAACACACAAATATTCTAGGGACTGTCTCAAAAATTCTGAGTTTATTCTTTCCTAGCATTTCATTTCTCTGAGACTTCAATCATGCAGAATATCAAGAATTGTGCTTAGCCGGGCAGTGGTGATGCTTGCCTTTAATCCTAGCACTCGGGAGGCAGAGGCAGGTGGAGCTCTGTGAGTTCGAGGCCAGCCTGGGATACAGAGTGAGTTTTAGGATGGTCTCTAAAGCTATACAGAGAAACTCTGTCTCGAAAAACAAAAAACAAACAAACAAAAAAAAAATTAGCATTTTGGTTGGGGATAAAGTTTCCAATGTATGAACTTTGGGGACATATTCAAGTCAAAACAGAAAAAAGGTTGGGGTATTTCAGAAAATACTGTGCTACCATAACCAGAATAAAAAGATTTCACAAAGCTGAGTAGAGCTCATTAAAAGTTTAAGTGTCTGAATCTTTTTTGGGGGGCTCTAAAATCTGGGTAATAAAGCTTATGGTCAGAAGAGAGAAACTCTTTAAGAAAAGGAAATGCCAAGTCTGGGCAGAGACAGGGCAGGTAATCTTTTCAGAACTGTCCAGTGCAAAATGGGGTAAAAAGTGGAATTCACACAGCCCATGGTAAACCTGAGAGAGTTGGATTTTTTTTTTATATAGAAATAATACAATAAGGGCCAGTGATATGGCTTAACATGGAAAGGCACCAAAGCTCAATGACGTGAGTTCTGTCCCTGAGCCCTACACGGTAGAAAGAACCAACTCCTTCAGGTTGTTCTCTAACCTCCGAATGTATTCTGTGTGCACACACCCACGTTCCCACCGATCAACGTAATAAAAAAGTAATAATTCAGTAAACATCAGCCCTCTGCTAAGAACTCCAAAGATACATCTCCTGCCTTTTGGAAACTTTACCACACATCAATTTGTCCCTTTCCTGTCAGTCAGGGTTACTTGAATTCCAGTCTCCCAACAAACAACGGGATGCCTAGGACATTTATCAGATGAGAGGTTGGACAGGAAGGAAGCACCCTCCTTCACCCTCCATTTAGCTGAGTTTATTGTTTCAACAAAGAGCATGACTTTGAACAGCAGATGCAGTAAAGCGCTCTCTGGACTTTTCCCTGGGCAGAAATCCCTGAGGCCTGATTTTTTTTTGTGTGTGTGTGTGTGTGGTTGTTGTTTGTTTCAGTCTGAGACAAGTTACAGACCCAGGCTGTTGACAGAAGTGTTCAAGTGGCCACGAAGTGTGAGCTTAGGATGACACTCCTGCCTGACAGGATTCTGGAGAGGGGGTGAAGATCAAAGTCCAGAGTGGCCCTGCAGCAGCTCCCAGCCATGCCTAATGGGTATTTTAATAGAGAGCAGACTCTGCGTGTCAACAAATTCTTCCTTTGTGAAGAGGAGGCAGACGGTGGAGGAGGCCATCAGCCCTCAGACTCGAGGTGAGCCGGCAAAGGCTCTCTGTGGTATTGTCTTTCCAAGTTGGCTGCATCTTCCAAGTCATGTTTGGGGCTTAGCAGGGCAGCCCTTTGTCTTCTGATAACATTTCTGAAAGGAAATATGCTGACAGGTCTGGCAGGGACTTCTCGGCTCCTTGGCCAGGGCCAGCCGCAACTCCCCACCCTCCATGCTGACTATTAGCATTTCATAGTCTAGAAAACCAAACAATGAGGCAATAAAAACAAGCAAAGTACAACCTAAAGTCATAGGGCAAATGGAAAAAGTACTTAAACCAAGCACGAAACCAAGGCTGTGTGTTGTGACCTGTTAATGCTGTTAAGCTTCTAGGTCTGGTACCTCCCTTCTACCCACATGAATAACAGATACATCTTTATTCACATAGGTATTTGTCTTTTGTTGTTGTTTGTCTTCAAGACAGGGTTTCTCGTGTAGCCTTGGCTATCCTGCAACTTGCACTGTAGACCAGGCTGGCCTTGAACTCACAGAGACTCACCTGCCTCTGCTGCCCTGTATTTACTGCGCTGTCTCCAAATGGGTTGTTTGTTCTCACACTCTGTAGTATTACTCCCAGCAATGACTTGGGTGCCCTGCTTGGAGGCTCTGTTCTCCTGACCAATATTTCCCTTTGCGATTCTCTCACATCCTTTCCAACAAATGCCTTAGGCTTATCTGTAGCTCCCATCTACCAGCCACCTTCTCTTTCCATCTGTCTCTATGTCTATTTTTAAGCATGGCTCAGGCCCATCCTCCGCCTTCAAGAAAAATCTGTTTATATATCCTAAGAACGGCTGAAAGAGGTTTCTAGCTTCTAATTTGATATTTTCTGGCAGTTGGTGGTTGGAACTGAAGCTCTCTGAAGAAGCCACATGTGTGGTGAAGATCTGTCAGACGAACTGACTGACTCTGACTACGGCTTTCTGCTTTTGGAGAGGTGGAATGTTGCAGGTTAAAAGGCAACATTACCGTGTACTGGTTAGTCTTCTCACTGGCTACTCAATACCAACCTCCACATCTTTGTGACTATTGGGTAATCTTTGGGAACTCACTGCTAACCTTAGCAGACCTCCAGCCTTCACCAACTCTACAGCTAAGAATGTTCGAATTGTAAGAGCCAAAGTTAAACTGTAAGCCTCACTTGCCCAGGGCAAGGTACATTCCCAGAATGCTGGGGCCTGTAGTTCTTGGGAAATAACAAGCCACATGTTTTCACTCCCCTAAACCAGTTTGTTTGACCCATCTGCCCTGGATGTGCTTGATCACATGGGCAGGAGGCACATAGGGAGAAAGTGTATGTATGCTTGCCCCGGATTGGACCTGATTGGAAACACAATGAATTGTGGGTTTTCCCTTATTAAGGCCCTGCAAAGGGTGACTTGTGGCCATTTCCTGGGAACTCAGGGGTGGACCTAGCCAGAGTCTATGAACCTGGTTGCTATTCAGTTAAAGCTTGCTTCAGATTTGCCTCAGAATTGTAGAATTGGTTTTTCCTCTCAAGAATCCCAGGGTTAACAATAACATTTGAATCTTTCAGGAGAGGTTTTTCCCACTCTGAGGTAACCTGTGTAAACTGATGTGGCCACCAACATGTGTGGCAAACACACTGACCTGTGACTTTTGTTCTCCGACTGTAAAAGGTTATATGAGCACATCCCCAACACAACGTATCATCCAGAGTAACCCGAACCTGTGTGTGCTTCCAGGCTATGGCTGTTCATATTTAGCTCACAACAAACTAGGAGCCAAAGTGATTCGTTCTAGTTTCACGTCTGTGGTTGTCATAAAATACCCGGACAAAAAGCAACTTTGGGGAGGGGAAGAGTTGATTTGGCTTGCCATTCTAGGCTACCGATCCACCATTGAAGGCAAGTCGAGGCAGGCTCTTAAGCCACTAGTCACATCGCATTGACAGCCAAGAGCAGAGAAACTGTGCCCCATACCACCTGCTTGCTTTTGTTCTCAGTTAGCTTTTTCCTCTTTTATACCGTTCTATGCCCCAACGAGGGAATAGTGAAATGCATGATAAACAGCGCTGTTTCCTGGCGCTGGTTACCGCGCGGAAAGGTCATGGTCACGACAGAACCCCCGTATCAGTTTCAGAGCTTTATTAAGAGGAAGAGGGGTGGGGGGTGGGGAGAAGAACCAGACCTGGGAAAGGAGCAGGTACAGAGAGAGGGAAAGAGGGAGCAGCAGAGAGGGAGAGGGTAGGGTCTGAATCACGGCTATTTAAGGAGCAAGTGGGCCTACAGCGCTACACCATGCATGAGCTGACTGCGTGACCGCGCCGCGCATACGTGACCACCAGCGCACACTGATGATGTAAGACGCAAGACCCTTTGCTTAACTCCTAAACTGCGCATGTGTGGTCATGCAGCTGGCGTGAGGGCAGAATTCTGACACATAGTGCTGCCCACGGTAGGCTGGATTTTACTCCTTCAGCTAACAAGCAATCTCCCCACGGACATGCCAACCTGATGTAGGCAATTCCACAACTGATAATCTCTTGGTGATTCTAGGTTGTGGCAAGTTGACATCTAAAACCACCCAAGATGGCTCTGTTGTTAAAGGCTGGGATCACAACCCCAAACCAACCAGCACAGCGGTATTTTGCATCCATGTTAGTAATAGTCACATTAGAAATTCTCTAGAAATGAAGGCTTAAAGCTTAGTGCCCTGTTGGTTTTTCTTGTCACCTGGGAAGAGAGGGACAATTCTTCTAAAGAACTGTCGTGATTAGATTGGCCCGTGGCCATGTCTTTGAGAGACTTTTTTGATTGATGCTTGATGGGGAAGGGCTTGACCACTGTGGGCTGTGCCACCTCTAGGCAGGTGGTTCTGGGCTGTACGAAAAAGCCAGAGAGCAAGTCAGCAAGGAGTATTTCTCCAAGGTTTCTGCTTCAGTCCTTGCCCTGACTTCCCTCAATGATGGACTGTGACCCCGAAGTGGAAGCTGAAACAAATTCTTTCCTCCCCAAAGTTGCTTTTGGTTATAGTGTTCTTCACAGCAAAAGAAAGCAAACCAGAACACCTAGAACTGCAAACTGGCTTGAGGTGGAATTCATATCCCATTGGCAAACCTGAGGGAACAGCCAGGGCCCACTGGGCATTTCTTTGGAAGGAGACAGGGAAAGTTGTCTCCACATAAGGAACTAAAAAGACCTTTGTTGTTACTATCTATGGATAGTGACTGAGAATGAAATCAACCCAGTCAAGAATTTTTTTTTTTTTTAATTTAGTGCTAATCAGGCTTGTAACTTGAAAGACACAGACTCATGGTCTTGAGAATAGTCTCTGAGATGTTCCAAAATAGTGCTGTATTGATAGCTTTGCTGACGGGGCAGTTAGAAATCACACTGTTTGTCAGAAATTATGAGGGATGCTGGAAAAAGTCAAGCTCTCTTGTAGAAATGGTTTTGGGTGTAGTTTTGTGGAAGAGGTCTGCTGTACTGGTCAGCCCAAGTTAACCATGTTTCAGGTTGCTGTTGCTCAGTTCAAGGGTTCGCTGTCAGGTGTCTAAGGTCTGATGAACCTGTGGCCTCCCAACGCCATGTTAAGTGCCCAAACTAATGCTCCTCCATTTTGATTTTTCATTGACAACACATACTAGTTTTTTTTTTTTAAAGATTTATTTTATGAATTATGCCTACATGTATATATGTGTACCACATGTGTGCATTGCCCATGGAGGTCAGAGGAGGGTATGAGGTTCCTTGGAACTAGAGTTACAGACAGCTGGGTGCTGGGAACTGAACTCAGATACTTTGCAAAAGTAGCAAATGCTCTTCACTCCTGAGCCATCTCTCTGGCCCCCATTTCTTTCTTTTTCTTGTCTACATAGAAAAGGCACTTCAAAATGGAAACCTTACTTTTGTGAGTGCATGCCCATGTGTGAGAAGGCCAGAGACCAACCTCCTGTGTTGTTCCTCAGAGGCTGCCCACCTTATTGTTTGAGACAGGATCTCTTGCTGGCCTGGAGTTTACCAAGCTGGGCTGGCTGGTCAGCAAGCCCCAGGGATCTGCCTGTCTCTGCACACGATGCTGGGGTTACAAGTATGTGCCACCATGTCTGACTTTTACATATGGTTTCTAGAGATCAAATTCAGGTCCTCAGGCCTGCATGGCACAGTGCCTTACCAACTGAGCTATTTCTCCAGACCACAGTGATCTTATAAGTAGCTACCTCAGTTAGGCTTAACATTGCATGTCGGTGAGTCTCACTCCTCGGGAAGCTCCTGATTTCTATGCTATGGGATGCAGTACCTGTGACCCTGACAGCCGCTCCTAGCTGCTGCTCAACATGACAAAAACAAAGTGTGTGTAGGGTCAGCTTATTTTGCTGAGTCCATTCATTCTATCAGGATTCAGACATCAGAGGGAAGTCTATTTAATTCACAAGCAGACAAGCATTTATGGCTCTGGTTCCCTGGATGAGCCTTTATTTTCAACATCCATCCATGTCTAAGTGGGACAGAAGGCTGGAAAGGAGACACACATATGCTTCCCCAAATAATAATTCTTACTCTGAACGAGCAGCTATCACTTAAAAAAAAAAAAACAAAAAAACAACAAACAAAAAACAAAAACCATTTAAAGGTACCCCTTTAGTTTTGTAATCCCTAACTATAAAAACAACTCAGTCACAAAGCATTCTCCCAGATTGGTCACGGCACCTAGATCAGTGGTTCTCAACCTATGGGTTGAGACCCCTTTGCGGGTTGACCAACTCTTTCACAGAGATCACTTAAGACCATCGTCTACATATCAGATATTTATATTAGTATTCATAACAGTAGCAAAATTATAGTTATTAATATTTTTTATGGTTGGGGGGTCAGCACACCATGAGAAACTGTAGTAAAGGGTCACAGCATTGGGAAGGTTGAGAACCACTGACTTAGGGGGATATTCAGCACTGGAGAATATGGAGCACTGAAATAAATGAGTAATTTATGTAAAGGTAGTTTTGCTGCATTGCACATTATCACACAGGACTCAAAGGTGGAGGTGATATTCTTGTTAAAGCTTGGCAAACACACACATACACACACACACACACACACACACACACACACACACACACGTTTCTTGCTGATCCATGCTTCTCATAAGGAACACTGTTCTATGTTGGCCTGGGTTAAAATGAGTTGTTTGTTCAAGGGCTGGTTACACTACAGTGCACAGGGGTGGGTATCAGTGAAGTGTGACCAACCTTCAGTGTGGTCAGGCTGAGACCTATGACCCTTGCCTAAGCCACCAGCTTCTCCATCACCTATGCCTGAGGCAGAAGCCCAGCTAAAGCCAGAGGTTTAGAGGTAAAATGTGCAGAGCCGCGAGAGTGCAGCTCTGTTTGCCTGTTCCTGTGATGTGCCTGAAATCTGAGAACACCCCTGAGTGGTTTAAAACCCATCTGGAAATAGGCTCCGGGAAGTGTGCATTTACTACTGGGTCTTTCTGTCAGGTATTCATGAAGAGTTTGACAAAGCTTTCTAGCAACTTCTCAGACCAGCGTCTTCTGCTTTCTACCTCAGATGCACAGCTCACTGGCTTCCTGGACAGCTACTAAGTGACAGGAATCCCTATCCCAAGGCAGCTTTATCCTTGGCTGCCTCTCACTCATGGCCATCTTCAGAGAAGCACTGGGTGGCCTTCTGCATGGTGTCAACACACAGCCTTGAGAAGTTGCAGGCCACCTCTCAGCAGGGATTGCTCTGACTCAGAAGCCCCTCAGGGCCACATGAGCTTCCTAAAGAGCTGTTTTTGGTTGTTCTTAAATTTTGGCAAGAATCGGTTTCCTGACTTGGCGAAAGTGGACCTGGGAAGTAATCTACATGCAAAGAAGTGAAATGTATCTAAGCAGGTATTTTCAGACTGATGTGGACCCTTCTCATGTGGGAACTGACCAGTAGCTCACTGAGTTACAATGCTACAGCTTACTTGTAGGAGCAGGTTGAGTGCCACGGTCTGAATTTGCAATGTTCCCAAAGGTTCCTGGGTTAGGGGAGGCAGAGGAACCTTTAAGATAGGGCTTAAGCAAGACATTTTCAGGTCACTAGGGATGTGCCCCTGAAGGGAAGTGTGGTACTCCAGCCCCCTCTCCCTAACTCTTGGCTGAAGGGGAGCGTGGGGCCCAAGCTCCCTTCCCCTCTTTGCTCTTGGTTGAGAAGCAGGTGGTTCAGCTCTAGTCTGTGCTCCTGCCACAGTGTGCTGCCTCAGCACCAGCCCCAAATGCCCCATGACCTCATGGAGAGCCCCAAAGCCATGAGATAAAGGAAATCATTTTTCTTTGTTGGCCGACAGTCTCAGGAGTTTGTGATAGTAACAGGAAGCCCACATAGCAATGGTCAGCAAACTTCTCTAAAGGAAGGACATGGTAAATAGTTTAGACCTTCTGAGGCCATGTCGATCCGTTGTACATTCTTTAACTTCTTTGTTTTGGTGGTGGGGTGCTGTGGGATGTTCTGTATGTCAAATGTGTTGCTCTGATTGGTTAAAATAAATAAAGTGCTGATTGGCCAGTAGCCAGGCAGGGTAGGCGGGACAAAGAAGAGGAGAAGTCTGGGAACAGGAAGGCTGGGAGGAGACACTGCCAGCCGCTGCCATGAGAAGCAACATGTAAAGACACTGGTAAGCCACAAGCCATGTGGCAAAATATAGACTAACAGAAATGGGTTAATTTAAGATAGAAGTAGATAACAAAAAGCCTGCCACGGCCATACAGTTTGTAAACAATATAAGTCTCTGTGTGCTTTCTTGGTTGGGTCTGAGCGACTGTGGGACTGGCGGGTAAGAGACATTTGTCCTGACTGTGGGCCAGGCAGGAAACAGTGGGGATGGGATCTACGTAGGCCAGGCTGCCCTGAAATCTTTATCCTTTTTCCTCAGCCTCTCCGTGCTGGGATTACAAGTGTGTGCCACTTTGCCTAACTTTTTTTTTTTTTAATCTAGTGTTTGTCTGGAACTCACTATGTAGACCAGGCTGGCCCTGCCTCTTGAGGAAGTAACAGTGTGCACCAAGTTCAACTAGAGCAATCCTTTCAAAAGTTGAAAATAACGTCCTTTGCTCAAAAAGTCTTCCAGATTTCCAACGCTTGCTAGATCTTGCTCTGGGAGTTATCGGAAAACATGGGAGGATGTGGCCCTGGGAACTATAGCTGGGGGTTACTTTGGAAAGTAAGGTTGGTCCTTGCAGCAGGGATCCTGATACAGGCTGAGAGTGCCTGTTTGTTTCCATTCTGTCCCAAACTGAAAGAGCAGGACCAGACCAGCGCCCTCTAAGAAAGCAGTGGCTGTGCAGGGGGGTGGGGTGGGGGAGTCTTGAGTAAGGCTCTTTGTTGGCTTTTCCTTGCCTTGGTTTTAAAGGCAAATCCCCCAAGTTTAAGGTGTTTATAGATTTTCGTTGCAAAGATTATGGAGGCCTTACCTACAGCCCAGCAATGGGAGAGGGATACAGACTAAAGTCAAACACACTTCCTCTTTAGTACCAAGGCCACAGACAGTTCACAGGGCACACCCCTCTGCAGGAATTCAAGGAAAAGATGCCCGCATCACTGCTAGAATTCCAATGACAGGCTCACCTGTGGCGGCCTGAGGCTGCTGGTGGCCAGCCCTTCAGAAACTGGCCCTCTCAAGTACACAGCAATGTTCATTCCGATATATGTCCTCTGGGGCATGATCCACACATGGGCTGCTCAACACCATGCCTCTCTAGCTCTCCACAAATGTTCTTCATCTAGAACAGTCACTTTGAAGAGATGAGGGTTCTGTATTTCCTTCATAAATTTGAAGTCTTTTAAGTGGTCAATGCAGCATAAACCACACCTTTTCTCTAAAGGTAACAGGACTTCAGAATCACCATTCTTCTAGAATCTCAGAGTTTTAAATGAACAGCTGAAGGTTCTAAAAATAGCCACTTGCTATCAGCTACTTCAACTTAAGCGTTGTGGAGCTAGGAAATACGTGAACCACTACCACCACCACCACCATCACCACCACCACCACCACCACCACCATCACCACCCCATCACCACCACCACCACCCATCACCATCACCACCACCCCCACCACCCCACCCCCACCACCCCCATCACCCCCACCCCCACCACCAAACAAACCCCCATGGACAGGGGATTTCTAAGCTACTTGAACAGCATGAAAACAAACGAACAAACAACCCCCCCCCAGCCTCAGGTGTCCCCCAGTTGTCTTCTCAGGTCTCTGTTTAAAAACGTCACATTTGCTTTCAACACGTGCTTTTATTTCTTGTTTTCAATTTAGGCTCTTCCATGGCATGGGCTTACGGTGTCATTGCCAACAACAACGCCACCACAGGGTGACAATGAGAGCTGTCAACAGTGTGTGAGGTGTCCTGGAGAAAACACTGAGGCCATCTGAACAGTGGGGTGCCGACCAGAAAGTGGAAGAGACCAGAGCAGCTGGCCAGCGCAGACTTGCTTCTCAGAAGTGCTGGAGCACCTGCAGGGGGCGCTCCAGTTCTCAGACCACTAAACCAGGGACCTTTAAAAAACGTTCTAGCTTAAAAACAAACAAACAAAACCAATGAACATAAAAACAAAAACCTCTAGTTCTGCTGTAAGAGGGCAACAGAGTGTCCTAA
The DNA here is from genome assembly GCF_903995425.1 of Onychomys torridus. Lineage (NCBI taxonomy): Eukaryota > Metazoa > Chordata > Mammalia > Rodentia > Cricetidae > Onychomys > Onychomys torridus. Next base: position 57,878,803 of record NC_050451.1, on the reverse strand, counting down.
ACCCGGGGACAAGAATGGCTAATTCACAGGCATGGGCTTCGGCTGCAGCCAGACAAGGCTCTCCTCAGTAGTTCTTACATTCACAACTCTTCAGGATTACCCCATGGGCCAACATTTCATGTTTGTTATGAATGACTGACTTCCTAAGTCTGCAAAGAAAACAGAGATAGGGATGGACCTGAACGGTAAATAAAACCGACACCTCTCTCCTAGGTTGGAGGTTTTCAGAGAGGAGAGAGGAGATCTAACTCACTCCTTGCTTCTGTCCCAGGACCATCTGAAGTCCCATCTACACTGACAGAAACTTGCCCAATGCCCTCCACTATCCAGCGCATGTGCTGAAAATGCAGCCCGGCCTAAAGACCAATCACAACCTTACTGATGTGTGGCAGACAGATACTGTGCAGCACAAATCAAGAATTCCCTTCTCCCAGTCCTCCAGTTAGATCTGCACTCAAAAGGCAAGGCCTCTGGACAGCAGGGTCACAATCAGTGGGTTTCATTTCAACAGGAAGGAAAGGGATCACAAAACCGTCTGAGCACACAGAAACCCTGAGGCGAAAATGGCTTTTCCTGTAGAGTCCTCAAGCTGACACCGGCTCACAAGGGACCAGGGCCCTTTTGGGAGGGCAGGCCTTCCTCTATCCACAGAGTGCCAGTCCGGGGTGCCCTGCGGTGGATGCGCCGCAGCCGAAGCAGGTAGAGAAGGATGGACAGCAGGACCACCAAGAAGCAGCCAGAGAACAGATAGTGGTTGTAGACAAAGGACACACCCCGCCAGTGCCCATGGCCGGCCCGGAACACCTCCTGCCGGATGTCTCTGCAGGCATGGGGACAAACAGACAGACAGTGAGAAGGGTGCAGGACAGGGGCTGCTGTCCCTGGCTTTCCTTACCACTGAGACAGTGGGCAGTAGGCCCAGAGTGAGTTCGCTGCCAACGCTATGCTCTTAATGCTAAGCCAATGACATGTGAAGGCTTGCCCATAAGACCCCAGCATTATAATCTGATAAATGGAAGGGCCAGGGATTTGCTGTTACAAGGAAGTTAATAGAACGAACACATTCACATCAAACTGTGTCTAATCAGCAAGAGCTACTGCACAGCATTTCTGGAGCTGACCCAACTAAAACTATCAGATAAATAGTTTTTAATGTGGGTCAGCTGAGCCAGGTCTGTGAACTTAAACGGGGAAATCTGTATGTCTATTTGACCAACTGTGGACTGGAATTTAGTATTTCCTTATGACACGAATCTACATAGACCATGTCACAGTCTTAAAAGAACAGTATTAATTGTGCTAAGGGCAATGGCTGCTGTTTTGGGCCCGTATGCTAGCCAATGTCTCAGCTGTCGCTCACCATCATGCTGAAGGAATGGACATGGTGGTTCTGCTGTTAGACATTACAGTTAGTGTGTAAATTAAGATGCCCTCTGACGTCACCATCTGTTTGCTACAAACAGTGTCAGAAATGCATTTCAATATGATTTCTTCCACAATCCTAGACATTATAATAGCCATGGAAGGGGCCCAAAGCCATAAGGGTCACCACGAACAGACCCTTCTGCAGGGGTTAGGGAACAGACAGCTGGGACACAGGATGGCCCCACAGTGTCGTGTGCTGTGGGAAGGGCAGCTTGAGGAAACAGGAAGCAGTTGGGGAGGGAGGTGAGAAAGACACAGATGAAGTCTGGCTAGCCTCACAGCTCTGAAAACACATTCACAAAAGACAGGCACCAGGAGGCACTGTGCTTTAGAGAAGCATCTTTTGTGATTCTCCCAAGTTCATAGCCTACCTCAAGGGCAAAAAGCGGGTCCTGTAAAGGATCGCCCCCAGTGTCCACTGCACTTCCTTGTCATACACCTGCAAGGCTGTCTTCAGGTTTTTGTATGTGATGGGAAAGGAGAAGCCCTTGTGGAACACCTCAAACATCCAGGCTGATTTGAAACACTGATACCTACAAATGCCAAGCACAGCCACAAGTCAGATGGGCACCCCTGTCAGAATGCACCAGGCAGAGACTGTCTCTGGCCTTCAGCAGGCCAGCTTTGAGCAAACAGTGATGAATCCAGCTTAGGTTCACCCCCCCCCCCCACAGAATGGTTCATCTGTCAAAACTGATTAACAACAGTGTCATTTAATCACTACTGTGAGACACTACCCTCCACATGCCTTTGGTACTCCATTATTTACCGAACAAACACTGCCAAGTTCCATCCTCTCTATAACAAAATGAAAAGGCAGGAGGATGCTTCTCAGCTCTGATATTTCCTAATCCCAAATGTTCATTACAGGCTTTTTCCCCCAAAGTACTGGACTAAGTAAGTGATTAAAAATGGCAATAAATAAATAATAAGGCCCAGTCACTGCACTTGAGTGACTTAAGTAAAAGGGAACTTTATAAACTAAATCATCACGGCTTCATCGGAGAGTGGGGTGAGTGTTCTGGGGAGTCAGCAGAGATGGAGTCTGGCTGAGGGACAGAATGAAAGGGCTAGCATCTCACACAACTTGACGTGTGTGCAGCAGGGCACGAGCAATCAGGTACAAAGGGGGATTCCTGTGGCAAGGAACTTCAAAACTGAGCAGAAAACCTGCAACAGAAGCTTGTCCAATTGAGAGGCCAGAGTGGAGAAGGACAGTGAATGGGGGTGAGCCGGCAGATGGGGACTTGACCACCCACTGCTTACTTGAGCCGATGGAGGTCAGCATGAGAGGCATACAGTCCTCGGTCAAAGCGCTCCCGCAAGATGGACCACTTCGTTGCACAGTAATCCTAAAAAAATTTCAGCCCCAATAAATCATCCCTGAAAGTGTATTATTAAAGAACCTTTTCTACTCACAAACTGTTTACCGTGTTCATAATCCTAACAAGCACAGGAAACACAAACAGAGCAAAAGTCTGAACTGTCAACATGAGACTCTGAGTCCCTGGTAACCCGCAAACTCTGCACTTGTTCTGTACCCGGAAACCCAGCCAGGGACATCCTGCCCACGCAGGGTGACCCGACCTCTTCAGCCCATTTACTTCTCCCATCGTCATGGCCCCAGAATGAACTCTGGCAAAGGGAAACAGCATTTGGCCCATTCAGATGAGTCCTTGGCTCTGGGGCAGACCTAGCACTGGGTGAAGATGGTGAGCTGGAGTCACTTTAACTGTTCACGCCCACTGAGCACCGCGCCCGCCCTTCTGAAGGATGCCTGATCTCCCTACACGGCCCCTCTCCTCGGCCCCTCTCCTCGGCTCTCTACTGACAGAGCTGGGGCTTAGAGAAATGGCGTGAAGGGAGCACAGGGGGGTGTGCTCAGCCTGGGGCAAGGTCAGGAAGGAAAGACATCAGGAACAAAGAAGCAGACGGACGAACGGACAGACGAGGGAAGGTGCACAGCGGAAGGATACTGAGCTTGTGGAGGAGGGAGGGGCAGGCTAAGGTCAGTGGGGCTGAGCACGGGAAGCTGCAGAAGCCTTTAAACAGTACAGCAAGGTGAGTGCAGGAGAACTACAGACAGAGAAACCAGACAGAGGCTTGGCAAGGACAATGACAGGGAACAGCAGGGACAGGCTTGAGAAATACTCACCAGAGAAACTGTCGCTGGTTATATGGGGGAGGGGGCTGAAAGAGGGGCAGAGAGAAGCAAAGGGGTTGGGGACGTGACTCATTGAGACAGCATCTGCCTGGCACGCACCAGGCAGTATAAACAAACTATTATAAGAGCCATGCCTGGAGGAAGGGGACTGGACGGTTGGTGGACTGTTAACTAAGATGGCACAGGAGAGAAAGGAAAGGAGAAAACTGTGATTTGTTTGGAATTATGAAACGCAATGGGTAAAAGACAGGGGTTAAGATCTGAGACTGAACGTCAGGAGCCAGACACCACCTACGGCACGGATGGGATGATCTACAAATCTGTGAACTCAAAGGGCAATGGGCTGTGGCTGGAAGACAAGGGCCGTCCAGGCTGATGAGGTACGACAGGGGAAACTTCTGAGGAAATGGGAAAGCAAGGGGATCTGATCACAGCAGTGTGGTGGCTGCTACGTGGGTGGGAGCGTGCAGAAGATTTTGAGAAGTGGCACTCAAAAATCCATTTAAGACTCTGGTCTGTACATCCCTGGTAACCAATGTAGTTAGTAGAGCTTAGGTTTTCTTCTATGACTACTGCCCTCCCCACAACAGAAGAGAAAGGGCATCACGAGGATGCACTATGAGCACCTTTCCCTCCGGTACAATGGAGGCAGGACCTGCAGCCCACACGCTCTCTATAAGGCAGGGATTTTCTTGGCGGATTACCTTGGCAGCTTTAGTGAATTTAGCAGCATTGTAGTCTCCCCCCATTCGCAAGACATCCTCGGTGCAATAGTAGAATTCGGAGAAGCCATAGAATTCACTGTTCTGGAAGTGGATTGGGGGCTGGTAGACTCCATTGAGGGAAGTCTGTGTCTCATTGGTTTTGTTCATGAAAGGCTGGAGGGTCTCTCGACACAGGTCAAAGTCGCCTGTCCCCCGAAGGTGCAGGGTCTGCCCGTTTTGCTGGATCTCATCTTTAATGTCCAGGGGCAAGCAAGGGTCCAGGAATGGAGCATCGGGAGTCAGACCAGTCTGTTTACCCAGGAGCCTGTGGCACAAAGAACCATTTACCATGAGACCCCTGCTACACTGTGCTTTGGACAAGTGGCTGCAAGCCAGTGTTCTCCTAACATGGGTCTAAGAACTGTATGTGGGAACACAAAGGGTCCCCAACCAAGTTAGGAAAACGGTCACCCAGGCCTCTTGAGGAGATCCACAGTGACACACAGAGGTATTGCTGAGTCTCAGTAAATGAGCCATGACCTGACTCTCTTCATTTACTCATTGTGTGCATGCATGTGTATGCACTACACCGTGTGTGTGGAGATCAGAGAACAGCTTGTAGAGTGGGTTGTCTCCTTCTACAAGTGGGTCTCAAGGATAAAACTCAAGTCATTAGACTTGAGCAGCAAGTTCCTTAAGCCACAGCACCATCTCAGGGCCTGACCCGATGCTTTGATTCCCCTCCATACAGTCGACAGGATGTCTGCGGAGGACCCAACAACCATGTGGTCCACACCCCAACTCTGCCACTGCTGCTTGAGTTCACCTGTCTAGAGCTGGGTGTTGACTGACTGTGAAAAGAAGCCACTGGTCCTGGAAAACCAGGCTGGATGTTTTAGAAAAACAAGATGCATACACACTGCTAGAAAGCTACTGTCAGACTACACACGGAAGATTAGAAAACTGGGGAAAAGTAAATTCTAGAGGGAGGTGGTACCAAAATGCTTGGCAAAATGACATTACCCTGCTGGTATTCTTTAAAGCCAAACTAATAGCTCAATGAAGATGCAGTGTGTGCAGGAGGAGATGATGGAGTCCAGGAAGACAGTAATTCATAGCCAAAAACCACCCAATGAATACGGGAGTGAGAACACAATGTGTAAAGCTTGAGTCTCTTCATCTGATTTTACCATGCTCACCATCATTACCATCCATCAACTACCAACCTAGACGGCAGTAGTTATTATTATTGTTGTTGTTATTAGTCAACGATTGGCCTACATGGCAGTAGGTATTATTACTGTTGTTGTTATTAGTCAACTATTGGCCTAGACTATTGGCACTGGGCATTATTATTGTTGTTACTAATCAACTATTGGCCTAGAAGGCAGTAGGAAGTAGCTGTTTTGCTACACTACAGGCTCTGAAGAGCCCTGTGAAAAGAACTGTTAGCCTTGTTGTAGCTGAGATACACCAGGCTTGTCACACCCCAAAGAGATATCCTGTAAATTACCGCCTGTTCTCCCAGGGTGTGTGCATATTCAGGCAATCTTCTGAAACGGAGGTGATGTTCACATGGAACCACGAACTCATGGGTCCGACTGTTAGGAGTTGACACTGCTGGAGTTACTCTCATTCACTGACAGTCTTTTTCAACTCAACTGGACATTCCTCAGGTGAGGGTTACTCATGATGTCCTACAGTGCCATCAATAAAGGTCTCTGCCATAAAACTATGTACTCTAAAAAAATGAATCACTACTGTAAGTGGCAGAGATAGGTATGAATTTCAAGGCTTAATTAACAACATGCTTATAATTATCAGGAATTCGGAGCAGTTAAATGTGTATCTCATACTGTTTCAGTTGTCCTACATCTAGCTAAGGAGTACCTCTGGACTATACACTAAACAAAGCTTTTTTCTTTTCAATTGGTAATAAAACCCAATTAGTAAAACTCAGGAGTCAGAAGAAAGTGCTTAGTAAGGCTATGGAAGTAAGATTCAAATTTATATTTCTATTGAAAAATTTTAAGACTATTATAAACATAACTATAATGAAATGTTCTAGACATAATTTTAAAAGAAAAAGCAAGCACCATGGGACTACTGCTGTTGTAATTAACATTTCTCAGCTAGCTTTTAAAGTAATCAGAGAATTACTTCCCACTTATGGACATGGATTTTGGGCAAACTAATACCAAGTAGCTCCAACTTGGTCTTTATTTTTAGGCCTACATGGATATATTAAGATTAAATTGGTCAGGGTTGGAGAGATGGTTCAGTGGTTAAGAGCACTGGTTGCTCTTGCAAAAGACCTAGATTGATTTCCATGGCAGCTCACAACCATCTGTAATTCCAGTTCCAGGGGATCTAATGCCCTCTTCTGGCCTCACACAATGTACAGACATACATTCAGCCAAAAACCCATACACGTAACAACAACTAATAAAATTTTTGGAAAGGATTAAACTGGCCAAGGAAACATACTATTACTTAGCTATAAAAATCAGCATTTGTCCTTAAAAATGTTCTATCAAAACAAACAAGCCAGATGCAGAAAGAGCAAGGTGTCTTACTGGCCAGATGCTGCTCTTCTGCTTCCAAACCATTTCCCTGTTCTGATGGCATATTTCAAATAAGTAATTGCTATATAGCTAAACTCACTGTTTTTTGTTTTGTTTTGTTTTGTTTTGTTTTTAATGACAGGGTCTTATTATGTACCCCTGAGTGGCCTGAAACCATGTAGACCAGGATGGCCTCAAACTCACAGAGATCCACCTGCTTCTGCTTCCCAAGTGGTGGAGTCAAGGTGTGTGTCACCATACCCAGCTAAACTTACACATATTTTTCTACACCAGAATGTCACATACACTCATATTTTCCCTAAGTTTCACTCATAAAAATAGTGAAAGGGGTTAAGAGTAAGGAATGACCTTTACTCAGAGTAGAAACTTCAGCATCACTCTAGACTAGTTATTCCTGGATGATGCTGTGGCTGATTGCAGAGGCCTGGGAAAGCTCAGACAGTGACACAACACTGCTGGTGCCCCCTGAGGCTCACACACAGAAGGTGCCCTGGACCTCAGAAAGTCTCAAATAAGGAGTACTCTACAGACATTGGTGGTACATCAGTAGATGAGAACCACAGTGAAAGGGGTTAAGAGTAAGGAATGATCTTGAAGTAATTTTAGTGGTATTAAAATATTTTTAGCCAGGCAGTGGTGGCGCAAGCCTTTAATCCCAGCACTTGGGAGGCAGAAGCAGAAGGATCTCTGTGAGTTTGAGGCCAGCCTGGTCTATAAAGCAAGTTCCAGGATAGCCAGGGCTCAAACATGTCTCAACCATGTCTCAAAAAACAAAAGCAAAAAACAAGAACAATACATATACTTAAGCTGGGTGTGACGGTACATGCCTGCAAAGATCAGGTAGAGAGGGACAGAGAGAGAGGGACTATGTAAGTACACAACTGTGGGACAGGGGGCTGGTGGCACGACCCCAAGTGCCTCTCAGTTCTTCCAGCACCATGGCAGCTAACAGAAGACACTTGGCCTGGTCTAGTTTTGATGAGGAGTGAGTTGGGCCTGCAGCGGCTTGCTGAGGAGCAGCAGGAGCTGTACCTGTTTTTCTGAACTGTGCTGGCAAATAGTCTGTCTTCATATCTCTGCCGAGCAGCATTACCACCGAACCCAAGAAATGTGGCCACATAGACTCGGTACACATGCTCAGTCTGGTGGACATCACACCCCAGATTGAATTCAGCTAACAAGTTTTTAGCTACTTCCTCCTGTAGGCACAAGGACAACACATTTTAGTATTTTAAAACAACTTTAGCTCTAGTTAAAAAAGAAGGTTCTAAGAAGAGTTACATCTAAGAGCGGCAGATTCTCTCTCTACTGTCCAAGGATGCTCTAGAGAGTGCTTTCACAATTCAGATGCTGCACATGGGTGGGGCCAGGACTTCCTGAGAAGGAGGTCAGTACTACAGTTCCTTTCCTCTGACCCATAAGTCTATTTATGGTACCCCCTGCTGTGGAAATAGACCCAAATAGACCCAAGACAGTAAAGTCTTGATATATTCATCCATCCATCCATCCATCCATCCATCCATCCATCCATCCATCCATAAATCTAAAAAGAATGACGTCTGAGTACTTAACATTAAGGGAAGGTTAAATTAAAGGCAGTAACCAATACTTTATAGAGGGACACACTATGAACTGTAAATAAAAGGCACAAAATCATAAAAAGGTAAAAACATAACCACATTTTGAAACTATAACAGGAATAAAAATAATGGAAAAAACTTCACCAAAACACTAACAATGCCTTTTTTTTTTTTCCCTGTGATGATGAATCCAGGGGGAATTTTTATCCTTCAACTTTCCCTAAGCTTTCTTTGTGAACACTTGGCTACTTTACAAGGAAGGGAGAAAGTATGAGTGGGAGTCTCTAGAGGCATATCTGGAATGGGAAGTGGGAAACACAGGCTCAAATATTTGAATTTCCAAAGCACTTTTCCAAGGAGCTTACTGAAGACAGCGGTAACACCTCCTGAGCACACACCAGGGAACCGAGAGTTCGAGTCACTCATCAACCATTCAATGGCCCCACCTATAGGGGCCACTGTTTGCATTTTTTTCTGGTTCACGATCCCTGCTTTGGGGAAAACAATGTAGGGGACCATGCTTGGGTGTCAATTTACATCTGGACATAAACAGTAATGAGAGATGTGGTAATTCTGGGACACAAATGGAAATGGCTCTCGTGTCCTCTTTGTAAGGCCTGCTAAGGACCACAAACTCTGACAGGACTAAAGGGATGAAGGAGAGGTGGAATGAACCAGGTGTGGAGTAATAGTTACCAACATCAATATTTTCCAGAAAAGTTCAAAATTAGTAAAGAACAAAAATGCTTCTCCTGTTTCTATAACTCTAAAAACCTGATGATATAGTAATTTAAAAATGACCCAAGAGATAACATAAACAAAAGCTCAAGCATGCAACTGACATATACAACAGAGAAATCTCCAAGTTCAGAAAACAAACCAGCTAGGCTCAATGTACAAACGTAATGGGCTTGGCTGAGGCCTGCCTCATTCTCCAGCCTCCTTCCTCCTGGGTTGAGAAGATGGACCCTCAGCAAGCAGAGTAAGGATGTGTTCAGACTCAGGAAACAAAACAAAAACGGATGGAGACATGTTAAATGAAAACAGAAGCAAACGGAAGGCAATCTGTACAGATAATGACCTGCTGTGAGGAGGCAAAGCTTACAGTTTTGGGGACTTCGTACGCTATCTGAGTGGACACGCCTCCCATGTCAAGAATACCGGCTGTCCTTTTCCGGACGATGGCCTCACTGCTCTCACTACCGGGAACGTTGACTTCCACAACCGCCTCGTCATCTGGAGAAAGAAGTGTCCATTCAGCAGACCCTTGAGAGGCACACTCTGCCTTGAAGACCACTCAGCCCACGCCTCCCGAGGAGCTCAACTGGTTCAGACAGCAGCTCTGCTCGCCCAGTCCCACACACTGAGCCATCTCACAGCACTTAGCCCCTTTTCTGCCCTTGACCATAAATTATGGTTGTACCTTCCAACCAGAACACTAGTGGAAACATGGCACTTACCCTCTTCAATATGTTCAAACCGTCCAAGGACAAAATTAATGCCGATCCAAGCATACACACCTAGACATCGCAGAGCAAAATTAAGAAAAATCAAGTTTTAAATCTTTGATCAATTTGGTCTGTGCAAGCTTCTCACTTATTTTAACTCTTGACAGTCTGGGACAGACTCATCAAATAACACATTTCTACTGATGTTCTATGTTCTCCTAGTGGTTTTATAAGAACTCTCAATTTTAATACTTGGATCAGGTATATCTGTTGGAAATGTAACTTCTACAGGGATTCCACACTAACTTCCCCATATCCCTCCTGGATCTTTCTCACCCACACAGCATATCTCAGCCTGTACACATCACCACTCCCGACAGCCTATTTTATCCCTTCCACTGCCACCCTGACTTGCGTCATTATGCTGTGGAGGTGACAAGCTCATCAGCCTTCTATGGCAACCTCCTCTATCCTATCTTGTTGGGATGGTCCACAAAGTGACAGTACAAAGTGACAGGCTGATAATTCAAGATGTGTCCAGCTTTTAACATCACCACCACCCTTCCACAGATCCACGATCCAGCCAAGCGAAAACCCACGTCGGTCCACAGTGGCATCCCTTCCCACCTGCAGCAACAGTGATCATGTCTTTTGTTGGACCATGCTTCCTCCATCTACTCAGGTAACTTCCTCTACTCTCCTCCCAAAGGTTCCACTTAGAACCATTCCTATCTGGGCAGGGGGAGGGAGAGAGGCCTTTCTCTTCCACACTCCCAGGATATTTTTTCTCTTTCTCTTCCTTTGGATGCCAAAAGTGACGTCTTACAATTCTGAGGGCCTTCTCCATAAGGCGCTTATTGACGATCAGCCTAATTCTGACCTTCCTGATGCCTTGCCATAGGGAACGCCTGCTGGAGTGGTGAGTGGCATAGGACTAGATACCGTACTGTGGGTCTCTGCTTCTAGAAAACCATTTCACTGACTGGTCATTGCTTACTCAAGTGGAATAATTTCTCTGAAACAGAACTAATATTTTCTCAGTTTATCAAAGGCAAGAATTCCTCCTTGCTAGAAGTAAGTCTTTATTAGCCAGGCAAGAGACACAGACTTCCTCTGTCAGTCTGTTCAAAATACAGTCCCTAAATGTGCTAAGGACAGGCGAGGTATGTTTAACAGCTTCAGGGTTCTATAATAAAGACCAGCCATACAGGACATGAATTTAGTCATTTAAGAGTATCTCAAGGCTCTGGTCTCCAGTGATCCAATACAATGCACAGTGGGGAGGGGAGCCTCTGGAGGTCTGGTACCAACCTTCTTGTTTCCCTGAGATGACTTCAGCGTGGGAGTCAGAAAACAGGAAGTCAAAGTGCACCGGGATGTCAGTCAGGAGGTCCTCCAGAATGGCTTTCTGCTGGCTTCAAGGCAACCCCGAAATTTACATGTCAAAATTATATGCTTGATTTTGTGTTTTGAAAACAAATTAAAAAAAAAAAAAAGCCCTTGTGACTCTGTTATATCCTACATGAAACAGTTAACTGTAAAACTAAAGTGATTCATTGAAAAGATTGCTTATCTCAGGAATGTTCTTTCCACATGAAAAAGTTATGGGAATCATGTGATTTTTGGGTCACTGGGTAGTGCCTGTCCAGCATGCACCAGGCCCCAAGTTCCATCCCCAGCACTGTATAAACTAGGCATGGTGGTGTAAACTCATAATCCCAGCACTGAGGAAGTGGAGATAGGTAGAGGGATTGGAAATGAAAGGTCAAACTCAGCTACATATTCAGTTTGAGGCCAGCCTGGGACATAAGACCGTAGTAGGATATTTGTACACTGTGTGAAGGTGTATTGCTGTGATTATTGTAATAAAAAGCAGAACGTCCAATAGCTAGGCAGGAGGTACAGGCAGGATCCTGGGAGAGAGAGGAAGAGGAGCAGGAATCTAGTCATGCAGGAGACACAGAGAGGAAACTAGAGGTACAAGATGGAAGAGAGGTAACGTCACGTGAGAGAACATGGATTAATAGAAATGGGAGGATTTACATTATAAGAGCTTGTTAGGAACAAGCCTAAGCTATAGGCCGAGCTTTCATAATTAATAAGAAATCTCCTTGTCATTATTTGGGAGCTGGCTGGTAGCACAGAGAAAGACTTGTTCCATGAGACTCTGTCCCCAGCCCCTGCAAAGTGACCCTTATAATTTTAGTCACAAGGAAGTAGATTAAAAGCTCCCTGGTGAGGTCTGTCTAAGAGAACAGCTCTGAGACTAGTCCAGACTCAAGATGGTAACAGTGACAGAGAAGAGAGCAGCAAGCCGCCCCTCCCAAGGACCGCCCTCCAGGCTGTGAAAGATCACCTTTCAGGAAGGACTCTCATTCCAGCTGTGCAGAGAATGTAGAGAGGTGTCTCTTTGTGTTTTGCCCGTGGCACATGTTCTGCAGCAAAGTTCAGAAGTGGAGAAATGTAATCGCTGACTTTTTCTGGAGAGGTAGCAAACTCTGAGATGCCTACAGAAATGGACAGTCCGGTTAGCAGGTAGAGCTGAGAGTAAATGTCCTCAGTGTGCTGAATCTGGGAGAAATTCAGACTTCACTTTGTATTCTTCTTTAACAGATACTGATCCAACTAGCATCTACTGTGTGCCCCCACAGGAGCACATTCTTGCCTTTCAGAATTGTGCCCCTCTCTCCTCAGACAAACTCCAATGGCTTGAACACCATCAATACATCACAGGTCTTCAGATCGTAGCACCTGTCCTCAGTACTCTTCCCAACCTTCAGAGCAGTTCACAGTGACTGTCTAATGCACATAGCTACTGCTTGTCCTCACAGACACCCCAACATGACCCGTGTTCTGCGGCTGGTACTGCGGATCTGTTGCTGCTGCCTGTTCTACTTCTCTCCGTTTCTTTGGACACCACCATCTGCTGCTAGCCTAGTGTAACCAACTACCTTCCGGGCTCCATCAATCCCTCCATCCCCTGCACCAAGGATGCTCATTTTTGGTTTTAAACCCTTCTACGGCTCCTCTAACCAACCCAAACTCAACTTAGAGATACACAGCCATTCACACAATGGCCCACCCTTGTCTCCTCCCAAGTCCCTTCCTCTTACCTCATTGAATTGACACTTCTTCAGTGATGTAACCTACTGCGGCTCTCAGGCCTCTGAGTCCCCAAGAGAAAAGGCCTTCTCTTCCCCTACCTCCTCTACCCAGTCAACTTATACACGTCTATTTAGCTCCTTCTTCCAGAGAAGTCTTACTTAGTAGAACCCCAATGGAAACTAGCTTCCCTTACAGCCTATGCTCACCCTGCTGCCAGCTACCTCTCTATTCATCACACCAAATTACTTACTTACTGTCTCATTACAACTGGTCAAGGGCACACACTAGGTCTTGTTTGGTTCATATCCCAGCACCTAATTGTGCCTGTCAAGTGTTCAGGAACTTCTGTTTAATGTTTATTAATTAAAAGTGAGTGGGAGCTGAAGAGATGACTCAATAGTTGGAGCATTGGCTGCTCTTACAGAGACCTAGGTTCGGTTCCCAGCACCCATATGGTGGCTCACAATTGCCCTCTTCTGCCTCTCTAAGCACTTGCATGTATGTGGTAAACATACACTCAGGCACACACACATAAATAAATACATCTGTTTAAAAAGTAAATGAGCATTTACAGCTGTCATTGAACTGACAATATTAAAACAATGGCGTTCTCAGGAGTTCCACAATTTCTTACTTCACACATTAGAGAACTGTAGATCCAGAAAGATGGTATGTGAAAGGAATCAGCAGAAAATGGAGCAAAAGACAAACTTTTGACTCTGCACACAAGCTATTTCAGTGGAAAACCAAATCCCAAACTAACCAGAATCTATTTTAAAATGCTCAGAGCCTTGCTTCTATTAATACTGGAGACTAGGAGTCAAGACGGAGCATTGCTATACAAAAGCCCACTGATGGCCCCCTGGGTAAGGGCCACGCCGAGCAGGACTGAATGGAGCTTTGAGCACCACCACCACCCCCCCACCACCCCACCCCCCCGGTGCGGGAGTGCTGCTCAGATGATCCACCCTGTGAGGCAGAACCATGCTGCCTGCTGTGACCGAGATCCTGGAGTAAACCTCCAGGAGGATGTGAGTTTCATCCCTCTCCTGCCGGTGTTCAACCAGTGCTGGAAGCCACCATGTGAGGCTCGGTGAAAGACAAAGTGTTTCCTGAGCTTTAGTTCTGAGTCTCCTGGTAAATTTTTACATGAGCAGCCTTACGTTAACCCTGAAGACATTTCTCTACTGAGTATACATGCAATTTCAGGGACAGAACAATGGAAAATTAAAAGTTATTACTAAATATTAAAATCTTTGTTTATGGAAATCCATGGATATTATTTATCCTTCTCAGATGGAAGGTGATTATAGAGAAAGGGGCAAGGGAGGGAGGGAAGGAGGGTAGAAGGAAGAAGATAGATATCTGGGCAGTAATTTTTTAAAAAATCACTAATACGTACCAATATTTAAACAAATAATATGCTAATATTTAAAGTACAGATTGTCAAGAGCTATCAAAAATGTCTATTTTTAAGGAAGAGCTACCAAATAGGAAAAACAAAGCAACCCCCACAACAATGTTAACTAGCATGTGTGCAGACATCATGGGGCGACCGTGAGGATGGCCACAGGTGACAGAAAAGACACAGGCTGTGGAGGTTTGGTCACAAACACAGACTAGAGAAAAGGACATGGAGAGGGAAATGCAGGCGGCCATCAGGCCCTGTCTTGAACTCAGAAGCAGGCAAGGCAGTGTGGAGGGAGAGGGGAGGAGTGAGTGGTATCACAGGATACTGGAGCCCAGAACCTGTTCCAGTCCTCAGCCCTTCTTATCCCATACCGGGTTTAATTTTCATCACCACCGGCTTCCGGTTTTTGTCCCGCATCTGCCTGATGTCCAGCAGATCATGAGGATTGCCGTTGTGCCGAGGCCAGCAATAGACAAATATCCGAGAGCCACTGCTGCCGCAGTCCACCACGATGCCGTAGTTCACGTTGGGGTTGTTGGTGTCTGTAGCCTCCACGTCTGTGACTCGGGCCAAGTACCTTGTTCAGAAACACACAGGTGCTGTTACTTAAACAAGAGCATCCCCGACTCCAGCAGAGGAGGACACTACAGAAGCCCCACATCATGACCTCCACTCTGCGGAATGAGCTCTCTGGCACTCCCTCTATGGCCAGATGATGGGTCAGAAGAAGGCCAAACAAAAGCTGCCCACGGAGAGCCTCTAATTCAGGTGCTCAGCTCTCCTTAACACATTCTACTGGTTCCAAAGTAGAAACATGAACTCAGAACCCAGCTTAAAACAGACAGAAGGAGCCGTGAGGGTGGGACTATCCCAGGGCCTTCCCTGCGGCCAGCTGTCAGGCACATCCATGCAGTCTAGTTTATTAGAGGTAGTCAGCACAGTTCCTACTGCCACATGCTCCTTATAGGCAGGTCCAGCCATAATGGCGGTGCTAGAGCTGACTGGTCCCTCTGCTGTCGGTTTGCTGAGTCTGACCATGAGGGCAGCACTATCCTCTGGGAGGCGGTCAGATCGGGAGGAGGGAGACCTCAGAGCTACCCCACCCCTTCCCACCATGTGAACCGGGACACAGCCTTCACCAGACACCAACTTTACTGGCACCTAGCTCTTAGGCTTCCCAGCCTCGAGAACCAAGAGGGCTACAACTCTACGGTTTGCGAGCCGCCCAGTGTTCTGTTCCAGCTGCCGGAATGCCGTCAGCCGGAAGGTGTGAGTTCCTTCTAGAACGAGTGAGTCTTCCTCTTACCTTTGAAACTTCCTGTCCTTCGACAGCCACCCGTACTTGCTACGTATTAGGACGACAGAAAGGTAGAAGAGGGAGACAGCTGTAGCCAGGACACTGATGACAATGACTTGGCGTAAGCTGGTGTTCAGAATTCGAGGACAGCCCACTGGAGAGACGCTAAAGTGCCAAGAAGCAGGAAAGAGACAGGAAATGCCGATCCTGAAATTCCAAAGACAGATAGATTTTAAAGCCACATGCTGGGATGAGACCTGGCCTCACCTCAACAGCTGCTCAGCACAAGCTCCCCCTGCTTGCTGTCTGCTGGTGCCTGCACGTACCATGCTCCAGGTTGCTGTTTGGTTACGGAGCACAGTATGATAACATGACGTCAGGAGAATGACACCCTGCTGGTTATGATATTCCTGCATGTCCCCTTTTCTTGGGAGTGGTACAAACTGTACTGCCTTTGTCCAAAAGGACATCCCAGTACATAAGTTTAGCCAGATAAACACACATACATTAATACTGAAATCCAGTTTAAGGGTGAAGCCACCAAAGGGAGATGCAGGTACAGAAATGGCCTGCTGTAAGCTACCCCATAACTGCCAGCAGCCCAATGGACAAAACACTGTGCGTTACTGAGTCCATGGCTTAGGAGAAGTGAGATTTTCTTAACAAGCAATTCTAAGGTCAATTTCTCCCTGACGACCCAGTAATGGGAAAAGCAGTATCTTTCAACAATATTGCCATAATGAGGTCAATAAGGGAACCCTGATTTTAGAAAGAGTCCTCTGCGACATGGTCTACAAATGGGAAGGGTTTCAATCCATGTCATGAAAAAGAGGCAGACTGTAGAGCCATCAGCAGGCACCTGAAGTTTCAGTATTATGTACTCTCTGTCCTCTTTGTTTTTAAAGCACTCCAGGGACTAAAACCCCTCACTGAAGGAGATACACTGTCAGCCCACTGGAAACTCAGTTTCCCTTCACAGAAGTTCTGACGACACTCGGTGGCAGTGTGTCTTCCTCCTCCACACCTCAGAGGCTCTAGACAGCTATCCTGTGCTAATATAACATCCCAAGATGCCAATGTGCAGGCCTAGACTGCAATTTACACTAACCTCTGTAGAGCCCACCTGGCTATGTTCTTTCTATGACAAGTGCCAGTACCCCCAAAACCCCCTCCCCAGGCTCTGTAAGAACAATGGTTTTAGACTAGTATAACACAACTGCAAACACTTCTCTCTTGGGATTTAGATTTTCTTCTCTCTTTAAACCCATTTCTTCAGCATCAAGATCTCAGGGTTTACAGGCCAGCGACGAAGCCCATCACTCACCTCCCCATAATGAAAGGCCGAGGAGCAGGCAATATCATGGGAGTCAGTTCTTGTCATCCACAATGGCAGATTCAGAGCTGGGGTCTTCATGGAGTCAGAGCTGCCCTGTTTCAGGGTGAGAAAAATCAAGAACAGAGTAATCAAATAAAATGTCGACTGTCTTACCAAGCACATGCTTAAACTCAGCCATACATCATCTGACTTGATCCCTATGTGGAGACTACTGGGTTAGAGCAGCAAGCTTGTACATCAATTTCATGCTGTTAGAGATACAGGCCTCAATCAAGAGATGCTAAGAGCCTGGCATGTTATTACTCCAAGCATCCCTGTAATCTCCAATATTCAGGGCATGAAATAATCACAGCACTGAAATGTTAAGGGAGATTTGGGAGGTGGGGAATAAGCAGGATTAACTCAGCTAACTCGATGGGAAGCATGTATTCATTTGACAGAATACGTTACTAGACTGCTACTGTACAAAGGACAGTGTTCTGTTCCGTCAACATTCTCAGCCTTCCTCCAGGCCTCAGCCCTCACATCACAAAGCTGCTGGAGCCTGAGGATGGTTTCCAAGTTCTCCTGGTCTTTACTTCCTGGGGCTTCTAAGGACTTCCACAGCCTAGTCAGCTTCTCAGCTCTGGGATCCTGTTGGGGATCCTTGGCTCTGTACCAAAGCTGTCTGCTCTTGAATTCCCCAAAGTTGTGCCTAGACCCACTCCCTCCTAACTTAACCACTCCTGCTCTGACTCCATTCCCTCTTAGTTTAATGCCTCCAGCTCAGCCTCATAAGCAGAACGCTTATCAGATAACTTCTTCAACCCGACTGCTCTTCTGAGTCATGTACACATGCTCCTTCAATCACCAGGATCTCCATCTGGACGCGGCTCAGACCACATTTCTGTGGAATCCCAGACACTCCTCTCCTCTGTCCCGATTCTCATTTCAGGCTCCTCTAATTCCCGGGATCATCATCCTCCCTCTCCAACTTCTTAGAATCCTTCCCTGAACCCCTGCCTACTTAAAACCTGTCCCTTTCACTTATCACAGTTCCAGGCTAGGCTCTCTCATATCATCTGTACTGTCTTCTCCCTTAGGTTTCTACCCAGGGCTCTCCAAGCCACCCCAGGCAGGGATTCTTGCTCTGAGGCTGACACACTCAGATCACAACAGGTCAGGACTCAAAATCTTCCAGTGGCCCCAAGCTTTTCAAACTTGCTGAAGACTTTCCTGTGACCTCCAGTCCTGCAGGCCCTGGCCAGCTGCTCTGCTCTGAGGTCATCATCTGCTCCCTCTTTTCCCAGCATTCCAGTTGCACTGGCAGCCCCCACCAACTTCTAGCAGTCCACTCACTGTGGCCTGTGGCCTCCCTGCTCTCTGCTTTGGAGCAATCCTTACAGCTTAACACCTGACCTCCCGCAGGTCTTTACTCAGTCATGTCACCTTCTCAGGGGTCAGTAAATACATACACGACTGTCCATCCAGCTCTTGTCCTTGATCTTTCTCCTTTAACTTTTACTTTTTTGGTGTTTTTGTTTGTTTGTTGAGACAGGATCTCTCTACACAGCCCTGGTCATCCTGGAACTCACTTTGTAGATCCTGAGTGCTGGGATTAAAGATGTGCCCCACCACACCTGGCGCAGCATTTCCTTCTTTACTAAATGCCCACCAGTGTGCTCACTGTGCTCCAAATGCTCAGTTATCCAGTTCTCCCCAGACCCCTCGGTAAGGAATGCTACTGTGCTGTTTTCCCGCAGAGGCGGCGGGTGTGTGTGTGTGTGTGTGTGTGTGTGTGTATTCAAGTGTGTGAACCACACTGCTGCCCCTGTCCTCTACCTGAGCACCTGGTGTCTCCATTTCTCTTGTGCTGTGATTCCTTCTCTAGAGTGCAGGCCACCCGCCCTTAGCTGACGGCGCAGTCCAAGCCACCCAGCTCTGTAGAGGTCCTGACAAGGTGACAAGGGTCAGAATTCTGGGAAGAACCTCTACATTAGATTTGTCTTCACATCCAAGGGAAGCCCCTGTCCCCTACATTTCTCTCTTACTGAGGGAAAGAGCCCCAACTCCTCAGATGTGGAAGAGGGCCCCCACACCTGGGGCTCATAAAGCAGCTGCCTGCTATGTGCAGCTATTTAAAGGAACTAAAGGAAACATTTCATCCAGACACAGGGGCACAGGCTTGTAATTCCGGCTACTCAGGAGACTGAGACCGGACGCCTGTAAGTGCACCGCCTACCTATGGGATAGAGTGAACTCAAGAGCAGCCTGGGGGAGTTAGAGACCTGTTTCTGAGAAGAAGTACAAAGTAGGCTGAGGGCACGGCACAATGGCAGTGTTTGTCTAGTATGGGTGAGGCTCTGGGTTATGCTCACTAGAACAGGTAATAATGATAATAACATTAAATATAAAAATATAAATATAAAATGTTTGAGATCCTCATTGCACATCCTCATTCTAATGCTCAACAGGCACACATGGCCTCTGCCTGGTCTGTGCAAGCATTGAACATGGACCTCATAGCAAAAAGCTCTTCAGACAGCATCATGGACCCTAACAGATCCCTACACCAAATGCAAGAGGGGCACTTCTGTACAGTGCCCCTCTTTGGGGTCTATGGTTGGAATCCCTCACTCCTGGGGCACAAAGGCCTCTGTAAGAGCCTCTCTAACACAGCAGGGGCTCTGGTGTTACATTCCTGTTGACTTTCTCCTCACAAGGCCATCCCAGGCAAGAACCAGTGCCTTTTACACAAGTGATAAACAACTAATAGCTAGGAGTGAGAGCTATAAAGACACACACACACACACACACACACACACACACCCTGTTTGCACTGTGCAAATAATATAATTAAAACATTTTAAAAATTCATATAAAACTAAAAAAGTATTTCAATTAACTAAATGTTTAAAATTAGTTTTAATGTATTTTTATAAAATAACTCTTTTAAAGCATTTTAATATAGTGAGAAATTCAATGCCCTAAAAAATTCAATGCCCTAAAGATTTAAATATTTAAAATACCCATTAAAAGGAAAGGTGATAACAAAAGCAAATTCTGACATAATCAGAAAAGAATTAAGGCCTTTCTCCAAATGATAACAATGCATCAAACCACAAAAGAGAGAAAATATAACTATGTATAATTTTAAACCTTCCCTATGTTAAAATAACAACAACAACAACAACAAACCCTTCTCAAACACACATAGCTTGGGAAGATAACTTGTATCATTTGAGACAAATGGTAACATTTTTGAGGCTGGAGAGATGGCTCAGTGGTTAAGAGTACTGGTTGATCTTCCAGAGTACCCAGATTCAATCCTAAGCATCCACATGGAAGTGTCTGGAATTCCAGCTCCAGGGGGCTGATGCCCAGAGTTCTCATGGCCAGAGCCTCCAAAGGCACGCACATTCATGCACACATACCCACATGCAGACACACATACCTACACATAATTAAAAGCAATAAAAGTAATTTTTTTAACAAAAAGGTAAACCATTCTTTACTTATAAAACATTCACATGAAGTAGTAACAGAAATGTACTAACACAAAAACCGGCAAGGGTAATTGACATTAGCATAAGAAATGATGCAACTTCAGGGGTGTGCAGACAGACAGAAGGAAAACAAGACCTGACAACTATCAGACTTGTAGAAGTTTTAGGGGTAAGGAGACGGGGTCATAAAGTTCAGTTGACTACAATCTGAGCAGGTACTAACTTAGAGGCATATGAGTGACATATGAAGACAGGTTCAATGTCTCTATATATGTCTAGAAACTTACCCTTGGGAAATAATAAGTTAAATTTGACTGAAACGTGTATAAAACATTGTCCTGAATGTCCACTGAAAAGCTGGAGATGTCACTCAGCAGATGAGTATATGTCTTGCATGTGCAAGACCCTGGGTTCCTTCCCAGCACCATAAAAACATGAGGAAGGCAAATGTGACTTGTGGTGAGGGCACATTTACACAATGGAACAAAATATGACTATTCAAGGTGATGGTGTCACTCTACACTTGACATGGCAAGAGCACCACCATGTATAAATGAGAACATTTTACCACACAGAGAAGACACTTGAGAAACAAAATGCTAACAGAGAAGAAAAATGAGAAACAAAATGTTAACAGTGTTGCTTATTTCTGAGTGGCAGTCAGATACATGACCATCTATACTTTTTTCCCTAGGCTCACCTATGCTTTCAAAGTACATATATTAATTCCCTCATCAGAACAAACCACAGAATTGCTTTTGACAAGTACCTGTGACTGATGCCTTCCCTCTTTTGGAAATACGAAGGAAGATTACTTTAAAAACTCAAGACAAGGGCTGGAGAGATGGCTCTGCAGGTAAGAGCACTTGTCATCCTTGTAGAGGGCCTGGGTTCCATCCCAGCACCCACGTGGTGGCTCACAACCATCTGTAACTCCAGATCCAGAGCATCCAATGCCTTTGACTTCTGACCTCTATGGGAATCAGGCATACATGTAGTGCAGACACAGATGCAGGGAAAACATTCATTGATATAAAAGAAAATAAATAAATAAAAAACCTTCAAGACACAGGAACTCCAATTTGTGCACAGAAGGATTAATGACAGTTGAGCTACGAACCAAAGAAAAGAAAATTGCTAAAGCTTCTATTAAACATAAACTAGTCATGGGAGAAGAAAAGCCATTAATGGTTCAATATGATGAACATAACCATAAGGACTAACAAACCAAATTCCAAATAATACGAATATCCAAGAAATGATGAAGCAAGCAACTAAGAGCAATGTTAAATTCTATGGACTCTTGGCTTTGAGAGCTCAGAACCCAGGAAGGCTGATGCCAACAGGAAGTGGAGGTGGGGAAGAATTTGGGTGGGGTCAAGAAAGGGGAATACATTTCTAAGAGGCACCTTACCAAGGATCTCAGCATACTTAGCAAACTTTATGATATCTGGTACTTGTCTTAGGACTTTCTTTTTATTTTGAAAACATTTTATTTTATTTTTCTTTATGCATATGTGTGTACAGACACACGTGTGCATGCCTATAGCAGTCAGAAGAGGGCATCAAATCCCTTGAGGCTGGAGTGCTTATGAGTCACCTGATGTGGGTGATGGGGATTGACTATGAATTCTCTGGAAGAACAGGAAGCACTCTTAATCACTGAGTGATTGAATCTCTTCATCCCCAGGGCTTTCTTCTTAAGGTATGAGAGGACAAAAAAGGTAGTCCATAAATTACTTATTACTTTCACTCAGGACACATGTAAGGCTGATTGCTGCCAAGAAGTCACAATCCCGTAACTTGATCTTAATGTAAATTCCAGCGGCTGCTTCTGCACCTAAGAATCTTGGCACCAGAGCTCAGGTAGGCAAACGCCTAATAATGCTGTCATGTTTAAAACAAGTTCTAAATTGCACTAGGCCTATTACCAGAGAGGGCAAGAACCTTGGTGAGTTTAGCTTCAGGGTCCTCCCTAGCAGAACGTCATGGAAGGGAGTAAAGACTGGTGGATTGAATAAGAATGGCTCCCATGAGCTTCATATATTTGAATGTTTAGTCATTAGGGGGTGGCACTATTTGAGAAGGATTAGGAGGTGTGGCCTTGTTGGAGAAAGTGAATCACTGAGGGTGGCTTTGAAGTTTCAAAAGTCCAAGCTAGGCCCAGACAATCTTTCTCTGCTTGTGGATCAGGATGTAATTCTGAGCTACTGCTACAGTGCCATGCATACTGCCATGCTTCCCACTAAGATGTTAATGAACTAAACCTCCGGAACTGGAACCACACCTCCAATTAAATGGTATCTCTGCAAGGCAACAGAACAGTAACTAAGACAAAGCCCATCTGGTCCATGGGGCAATTTCTTGGTGAGTTTTCCGCATTATGTCTGTGGGAGGGTGTCAGGTCCCCTGGAACTGGAGTTACAGACAGTTGTGAGCTGCCATATGGGTGCAGGGTATTGAACCTTGGTCCTCTGGAAGAGCACCTAGGTCCGTTAGCCCCTGAGCCCTCTCTTCAGCCCCATCTCTCCTATTATGAAAAAAAAAAAAAAAAAAAAAAAGATACACAGCAGCCTCCAAGCTTATTTGGTGAAAACACAGATACAGTAAACAAGTATTCTGGGACTTGGGTTAGTCACTCTATCAAGATAAGCACCTGGGAGAAAACCTTTCACAGCAGAAGGACTCGTTGTACCTCATGGTTTTAGAGCTCACGGCGGAGTAGCACACATCATGGCAGCCAGGAAGCAGAAAGGGAAGAGCAAGAGAACGCTGAGCTAGCCCTCACTGGCTTTCTTCTGACTCCATCTATGTACCTAGCCTATTGGGTAGTACCTCATATTCAGGGTAGGCTAACCCGCTCTGTCAGCCCTCCATGGACTCTCCCTCACAGGCATGGCTGAAAGGGGCATGCCTTACTAATCAATCTTTGAGGCATTTCTCAATCCAGTCAAGTCAACAGCCGACAGCCACCATCGCAACAGCCAGTCAAATCCAGGTTAGACTCCAGGAGAGTCTACCTTCTGAGTTAGAAAGCTTGAGATGACATGGAGTGTTTCCAAAATTATCAAAGGGCAATCGCAACCCTGGGAGAGCCTGTAAGACATGGCTGCCCATGAGCTTCAAGGTGAAGGCTGCTGCGCTTCTGGGACTCAGCTATTGGCGAAAGTCACGGCAAAACAACTTGAAGATGTACAGAGTTGCATGCACGCTCTGTAGTTCTTCTACATTCGTGTCAAATGGCCATTTTAAATAGCAAGTCCTGGTCGATCTTTTCCTCCCCTACTGCTCACGTACTACTCTGGCACCACTTTGAATGGCCTTCTTCAGACACACCTTCCTTGCACCAGCTCTGCAGTCTCCTCCAGAAAGATTTTCCTCCAGTCCCAGGTCCATATCCAGCGTATTAAAGCCTCCAGGCATAAGAGAGGTATCACCACCACTAACATGGTTACCTGGTCCTCAGCTTTGCGTCTCACTTCTCCTGTACTAACACTCCATCATTCATTAAGTCCTGTGTCTTAATGGTTTTGTGTCTGTATATCCATATGTGTGCAGGTACATATGTGCTCGTGTGTGTCTGTGTGTGTGTGTGTGTGTATGTGTGTGTGTGTGTGTATGTATGTGTGTGTGTGTGTGTGTGTGTGTGTGTGTGTGTGTGTGAGTATGTAGGCAGGGCAACAGTAGTCATCTTTCTCAATCACTTGCCACTTTAATTTCTGAAACAAGCTCTCTCACTGAACCTGGAGCTCATGAACTGGCTAGGCTGGTTACCAAGGAGCTCCAAGGACCCCTGCTCCCCATCTTCCCGCAGTGCTGGGATCTGAACTTGGGTCCTCACACTTTCACAGCAAACACCTTACCAACCATGCCACCTCCCCAGCCCCAGGATCCTGTCAATTCTTCATCTGGCATCCCACATATCCAAGGTGACCACAGCAGACATTACTTCAGGGCAGATCTTGTGGTGAACCCTTCTGCCTTCACTGAAAACCCTCTTTCTGAAACACTACCTTCAAAGTATGACCAAAGAAAAACCTGAAAGCCTGAAGATCAATACCAGCTTCTCTGGGTAGCACTTGAAATCCTCAGTCCATCAACTATTCCGATACTGTATCAACAACCTGCTCCAGCCTCACTCAGTATCTCTCTGCTTTGGCAAGGTGGGCCTGTTCCACACAAGCTCTTCTAATCCTGGCCTCTTGCTTTTAATAATGCTGCTCCCTCCTCACATCCTGCTTGCACTATTACGTCTTCCAAGGCCATTGGGCATTATTCTTTAAAATCTAGACTTAGCTTGTTAGACTTGCTAATGTCTTCCCACACTCCAAATCTCATGATTCTCACGGAGCCTATTTTGAATAAACATGCTGAACAAATACATAGGGAAGACAGATCCGTAGATCAATTCCCATGTTTGTCTCTTCTCAAAGTCTTGGCTCACACATTTCCTGATAGGTCTAAATGGAATGGAAGCCATGAATTCAGTGAGCAAGAGAAACAGGTAGTAGCGGCTGGCAAGATAGCTCGGGTAGGTAAAAACATTTACTGTCCAAGCCTGACTCTTGGAGTTCGTTTCCTAGACCCTCTACAAAGTGGTCCTCTAAACTCGATATGGGGTGAGAAAAGTGCAGCCCCCCCCCCCACAGATCATCCACTCACACACATATACAATAATAATAAATTAAATTTTAAAACAAGTCAACATTAAGACAGGCAAAAAATAAGAAAATTACTCATATAAATGAGCATAGTTCTGCAATTATGTAAAGAAAAAAATAGCAACCAGATACAAAGACAACTCAAACATAACACAAAACAGATTTTAGGGCCCTCTGAGGATGGAAATTTAGGTAATTTTCTCTCACAAGAGTTGAACACATTAAAGACTGCAACCTAACGTTAACTGGGTGTCTAATTTAGGACTGTTATTGATCTTTAGTTTACTGTGTAGCATGCAGGTCCTGAATTAGAAAGCATCTCTTGTTTTCTAGTGGCATATGGTCTCTGCACCTGTGTTCACCTAGCTGGGGTCTTCGGCGCCCTGCAGGTTCTGGGGTTATATTCTTGAGAAGGGGAGACTTGTCCCTTTAAAAGGAATCCATGCATGACTCAAGTTGAGAAACGCGACCGTGCACCGTCACTCTATCTCCGGATCAGCTCTATTTTTCCACGGGGAAATCTAACAGGAAACTTCCCCAAAGCGCAGAGCAAAGCAAACCATGCGTCAATGTCAGATTTCGGGCGGCAGGCAGGGGCCATCCGACCCCAGGGGCGACAGCCCTTTTCCCGCAGCCCACAATCGCCAGGGGGTCAGGACGCTCCGGGAGACCCGGAAAGGTGTCCAGGGACAAGCACCTGTCACCGGGGTCATGGGGCTGCGGCGGGGCGCCCGGAAGTGGCGGCGGGGGCGGCGGGACAGGGCCGCGGCCTCCCGTTGCCCTAGCTCCACCGGACTCCGGCCTCACCTGCTGGGCCGGCCGCGGCTCCGGGGGGGCGGGCGGCCACGAGCGCACCGCATCCCGGCCACCAGCTTTCCGGAGGTTCGGCTGCTTTCCGGGAGCCACGCCGCGCGCGCCCGCCCGCCAGTACCGCGTCACAGCTCGCGCCGGCGCGCGCACGTAGGAAGCGAGGGCGCGCGCGCTAGGGAAGGTGGGAAACAGGCCTGCGTGGGGGCGGGGCCTGCCGGATGATTGGCACCGAGCGCTGGACTAGCCTTCGGACTCCCACTGGGCTCCCTTGGGGCTGAGGGAAGGTTTCAAGTGGCTCCTGGCCACCTCTGGCTAGCCTGGTTGTCCCCAAGACGCAAAGTGATGGGGGAGACCGCGGTTTATCTTTCCTTCGTGTTCCGGAGGATTCTAGGAAACGACACAGCCTGGCAAGGCTTAGGCATTGTGGCTCAGCCCAGGACACTATCATTCATTCATTCATTCATTCTTTACTGTGTGCATGATGGTGTGTGTGTGGGTGGGTGGGTGGGGGGGAATATGTACCGCAATTTGCTTTCTGGAGAAGGTTCTTTCCTTTCACTCTAAGTTACAGAAATTGAACTCAGACCCTACAAGGCTTGCGTGATAAGCACTTTCACATACTGGGTCATCCCAACTGTCCAGTTCTGCATATTTTCCCATTCTGCCAATAACTTCTTGCTTCAGAAATTGGAAGGTACTCTGCCAGTGAGTCTCTTGTCTCTCCCAGGCCAATGACCTATCCCGTGCTTAGGAGGAGAAATAAGGTAGAGCTTGCATGCTATTTCTCGATGTGCTCCTAGCTCAAGGCCTCTCTATAGTTCGATTTATTGATTGAAGTTGCGGATCTGTATGTTTGGGAGTGGACACCCGAGATTAAGGACTTAGACCATAGATGGGATCATCCTACTAGGCACTGGAAGATATTTTTATGTTTAGAGCTTTATAACTGTCTATTTATCGAGTAAAACATGCTGGCACAGAACCAGTTGTTCTCCATCTTAAAACAGAATCCTCGGCCTAGCTCCAATTTGGGTCACCTGCCCTCTCTGGTAATGTTACACAAGTGGACTTGAAATTCAGTTAAATAAGAAATTCTATACTGCAGGCGGAATAACTAACTGGAGCGGTCCTGCTCAGTGCCTCATGGCTTCTCCTCAGCTTCCGCGGGCTTCTGGATTTCCTCCACAGGGGAAAAAAAAATTCAGAGTGAGTGAGAGTGAAGCAAAGTCAGCAAATTAAGAAGACTCAGTTAAAGAGACTCAAGTGTGGGCATCAGGACAGGAATGCACCTCAGTCTCCCAGAAGCAGCTGCGCATGTGACTTTGGGGTTTGAAGCTACCCCACATACAACTAAGTTTAGGTATTTGGCAAAGCATATGCTGGTATATTTATTTTTGTTACCCTCAGAATTCTATCCTTGAAGAAAGGACTTTTTAAAGGTATGTGATGTGGGCTTGCAGGTAGAAAAGGGAATGTTAATACAGACAGAAACCCGAGTCCAAAGGACCCTTATTTGTACATAGGTCACAAGAAGGTTGTCTGTGATGACTCTCCAGAAGGCGAGGGCAGTTCTTTTGCAGGTGGCTGGTTAGTTATGAAGGAATTCCTGGGGCTCTGCCCAGGAGAGACAAAATTAAGAACCAGGGGATGAAGGGGCCCTTCATGTCCCCTTTTATTTTCTAACTAGTGATCCTGCTCCAGTTCCCTGCTCTGAGACTCATAACCTTGAGTTGATATGCTTGAAGCATCTGTGTTCTGTATAGGGTGTAGTGTGTGCCTTTCCAGGGATTATAATTGTGTGTGTGTGTGTGTGTGTGTGTGTGTGTACACGCATGGATGTGTACCTGCATGTATGTGTAGAAACCAGAGGCCAATCTTTGCTGTTGTTTCTCAGGATGCCATCTAATCTAGCTTGTTCATTCATTTATTTGTTATTTATTATTTCTTTTGAGACAAGGTCACTCACCGAATGTGGAACTCACTAATTTGGCTACCCTGGCTGGTTGCTGAGCGCCAGGAATCCATCTGTCTCTGCCTTCCCTTCTGTAGAACTACAAGTGCACACCTAGCTTTTTTATGTGGGTTCTGAGAATCAAGTTCAGGTCCTAAGCTTGCAGAGCGAGCTCTCTGGGTTTGAAAGGTTTCCCATGTGTGATCTAAGGGGAACATGAGAAGGTTAGCTTACAGACTGGAGGATCAACCTTTGGGAATCTGGAGAGGTGTCATCATCTGTGACACTGGACTGTGTAGACAATAAAGGATAGAGCAGATTGTCATGGCTGGTCTTAAGGTCAATGCTGAAAGAAGAGGGACATTTTTCACTACATTGTATCTGAGAGCTATCAGGCTAACCAATCACTGAAACTCAAAACAGTGTGTGCTGTTGCTTTAATTTCAGTATGTAAGTCATGTGGGGGTGTAATATACACAGCATTCCACATTAAAGATGGCACAGGTTCCCCTCTGCGCTCAGTCAAAATCAGTAGGACGGCTGTCAGCATCATTTAAGTGGTGATGCACGCATTTAACCCCAGCATTTGGAAGGCAGAAGCAGGAGGATCCCTGTGAGTTTGAGGCCAGCCTGGTCTACAGAGTGAGTTCCAAGATAGCCAGGGCTATGTAGAGAGACCCTGTCTCAAAATGAAAAAAAAAAAAAAAAAAGAAAAGAAAGAAAGAAAGAAAGAAAGGAAAGCAACAAACAAGCAAAAAGTTAACTTTTGAGTTTAGCACTACCACAGAACCACTTGGAACCACCAAGAGCAGCCCATCTAGTTTTGGTTCTCCAAATTTATATGGCATTAGAGAATTGATTTCCTTTAGTAGTATGGTTGGTTTACAGTCAGCATCGGGGATCCATTTGAATTGTCAGCTGAATTTTCCATACTCTTCCAGGGAATGCTTTCTTTGTTCCTCTGCAAAGGGAGTCAGCTAACTATCCTATCATAGGTGGTCTATCTATAATCATCCCAAATCTGGAAACATCCTCCTGTATCTGTGATTATCTGGTCAAATAAGAGGAGCTGGGGTGGAGTTATTTAATTGAGATTCAGCCAGACTGTGCTCAGAAATTAGTCTCTCCTAAAGAAGAAACTTTCTCTGGCATCGTGAAACACGTTTGTCATCCCAGCCTAATGGAGGAGGAAGCAGAAGGGTTGGGGGTCAAGGTCAACCTCTTGGCTACATAGCAAGTTGAAAGCCAGCCTGTTACATGAGACCTTGTCTCAATCAATCAGTCAGAACACAAACAGACCAATAGATATACACACATATGCACATATGTATGTACATAAAATTTCCATAATCTGGTTGATGAACACTGCTACACCCTTCCTTGACTGGTATGTTAAACTGGAACTATGACAGACTCTGTCTTGAGTTATTTTTGTCTTTTAAATATTTCATTTTGGGGCCTGGAGTGATGACTTGTTGGTGAAGATCATGGGTTGCTCTTCCAGAGGGCCTGGGTTTGCTCCCCAGCACTGGCATGGCTGCTCACAACCATTTGTATCTCCAGTCCCAGGGGATCCAATGCCCTTTTCCGGCCTCCAAGGTCACTGCATGTGTGTGGCGCATAGATAGATATACATGCAGACAAAACACTCATATACATAAAATCATGAAATAAAATACTTTTTGCGGTTTTTATTTAATGTGTATGAGTGTTCTGTGTGCATGTATGTCCGTGCACCACGTGTGTGCCTGGTGCCCACAGAGGTCAGGAGACGGTGTTGGATCCCCTGGAACAGTTCCAGAATGTTGTGAGCCACTGTATGTGCTGGGGAGGGTCTAGTGCAACAGCAGCAAGTACCCGTACCCACTGAGCCATCTCTCCAGCGCCATCTGTCTTGTGGTTCAGTGATTCATGATTCATGGCTAGCATTCATGTTTCTCAAGCTCCATAGGTGGGAAAAGGTCCTTTATTTTGAGTGTTGATTTTGAGTCTGGGCATAACAATTGTCACTGCGCTTTATTGTTTATACAGTCCAATGTATCAGAAAATTATATCATTTCTTCCAGAATCCATGGAGTGATTCTAGTGTCCCAGTCTGACCCTCTCACGCCCTACCTCCCTTCCATCACTTAGGTGGAGACTTTCAGTTCCTGAGTAGTCAGAGTTGGTGTCCCAGCCCCACACTCAGGCTTCAGAAGGCTGATCTTCAGCCATGGTCAGCTCTGAACTGTAATGCATCCAAGTTCCCCAAGGAGGAATAGGCGTAGGATAGTTTATAGGAAATAGAGGAGACACGAGGAAGGAAAGGTCCCCTCATCTCCTGGTTCTGATTTCTGTCTCCACCTAGCTGAACCCTGGGAGGTTCTTCTTTTGTGATGCTAAAATGCACTCCTGTCCTGACGCCTGCACTTGAGTCTCATCAACTGAGTCTTGTTTTTCTACTTAATCAATAATCTCTCTCTCTCTCTCTCTCTCTCTCTCTCTCTCTCTCTCTCTCTCTCTGGTTTTTCGAGACAGAGTTTCTTTGTGTAACTTTGTGCCTTTCCTGGAACTCACTCTGTAGCCCAGGCAGGCCTTGAACTCACAGAGATCCACCTGCCTCTGCCTCCTGAGTGCTGGGATTACAGGTGTGCGCCATCACCGCCTGACATCAATAAACTCTCTCCACTCTGACTTACCCTGAACTTCTTTTCTGTGGAGGAGGAGGATGTCAAGGAGTCAGCAACATCAAAGGAGAAGCCCTGAGGCTCTGACCAGACTGCTTGAGCTTGCCCTGTCTGCATCCTTGAAGTGAATCTTCTGTTGCCAGTGGCAGACAGAGCTGCTGTTCACAGCAGTGACCAAGACTGACTTTTGTGCTTTAGGTTAAATAACACTTGTCCCTCAGGATCTGTGGAGCATTATTCCAGGACTTCCTCATTTATCAAAATCCATATATGTTAAATAGCTCATCTCCAGATTGCTCATAAAACCTAATATAATATAATTGCTATATTTTATTGTCGGAGAATGAGGACAAGGAAAAAAACCATCTGTACATGTTTACTACTGATGCAGTGTATGGGAAACATTTTCAGTCCTGCCTGGTCTTTCTCAAAGATGTCAGTGTGTCCTTCCATTCTCTACCTCCACTGCCATTTGTTGTTAGTACAAATTTCTTTCTTTAAAATTTACATTTATGTGTACATGTATATTTATGTGCATGTTTGTATGTGTGGGTCAAGTACATGTGTAGGAGTGTGTGTGTGTGTGTGTGTGTGTGTGTGTATGTACACGCACACATGCTTTTGGAAATCAGAGAACAATCTTGGGTGTCATTCCTCAGGTTCCTTCTACCTTGTTTGACATTTTGTATATAACATATATATACATGTATATAACATATATATACATGTATATAATGTACATATATCTACATGTATATAACACACATATACATGTATATAACATACATATACATGTATATAACACATATATATGTATATATATGTATACACACATATATAAATATATATATGAATGCTTTGAAATATCATACAGTGTGTTTTGGTTTTGCAATCATCCAACTCTTCCCAGCTCCACCCCCTTCCTTTCTCACCCAGTTTTGTCAAGGTCAATTTGTATTACCCAAATGTTCTTGATTGAATGGCCTCCAATTAAGTCCTACACTCTTAGAACGAATCTTAAAGCAAACTGACCCTTCTTCCAGCAGCTAACCATCGCCAATCGCTCCCTCGGCCAGGGATGAGACTGTGTGCCCACCTCCCCTCTCCACGCTGGGATTTGGTCTGGCTTGGGTTTGCACAGGTCTCATATGTGTTGTCACAATTGCTGCACATGCAGATGTGCAGCTGCCCGACCTGTCCAGATGTTCCTTGCCATCACTGCCTCTGGCTCTCACTCCCTCTCAGCCCTCTTCTGTAGTGGTCCCTAAGCCTTCGGAGGAGAGAGGATGTGTATATTCGACTAGTTCTCTGCACCTTGTTCTCTTTCTTACAAAGACACTAGACTTATGGGATTTAGTGCCCACGCTTATCCAGTATGAGTCCATTTGACCTTGACTGCATCTGCAAATACTGTTTCCCATGAGAGCACATTCACAGGCTCTGGGTGGACATAGACTTGGGAAGGGGGCACGAATCAACCCAAGACATGAGAAGAACATTCTAATGGGGGTTTTCAAGGAAGACTTCTTTAAAGAAGAAAAAAAGCCAGGCAGTGGTGGCCCATGCCTTTAATCCCAGCACTTGGTAGGCAGAGCTAGGTGTATCTTTATGAGTTCAAGCCCAGCCTGGTCTACAGAGTGAGTTCCAGGACACAGGCACCAAAACTACACAGAGAAACCCTGTCTCAAAAAATCCAAAAGAAGGAGGAGGAGGAGGAGGAGGAGGAGGAGAAGGAGGAGGAGGAGAAGGAGAAGGAGGAGGAGAAGGAGGAGGAGGAGGAGGAGGAGGAGGAGGAGGAGAAGAAGGAGAAGAAGAAGAAGAAGAAGAAGAAGAAGAAGAAGAAGAAGAAGAAGAAGAAGAAAAGCTTCATAGTTGCATGGTTGTGTAAATGTTCCTGGTGTACCCAGGCTGGCAGAGATGAAGATGTTCTAAAGAGACACTGTGTGCTTCTGTTTGACTGTCAGACTGTTGAAAGAATGGACCAGAAGAAACTACAGTACCTCCAGAACTCTCATGCTGGAAGAAGAGAAGGATTAAAGCCTGGACCAGCCGGAGAAGAAACTTATCTCCTGGAACTTGTTAAACCTCCCTCCACGTAAACCACCGCCTCAGTTCAGGACCCTGAAGATGGATTTGGAAGGCTGCTGGACCTCTTTGTCTCTCTTCCTAATGGGGTTGTATTGAATTAAAATCCCCTTTCTGCTTTTACTATTAATTTATATCTATTAATCGACTTATTCGTGACAGGTAGCTGAACCTGGCTTGTAGTGGCACAGGCTGTGACTGTAAGTCCAGGAACGCTGGTGTCCGCATCATCATGAAAATGTCTTTAGATTATAAATGCTCACGATGTGTCCTTAATCGAGGTTCTCCTCTGTCAGTCTAGCACAGACACTACAACTACAGCCCCCCTAGAGTTCACACGGGGAAACTGAGGCCTTTCACAGACAGAAGCATACAAACTGGGGCAGTGCGACACATCTGTTTTCCATTAACCTCATGGACAGGGGGAGACAGATCTAGGACAGGTGCCACTGTCCCTCTGGGCCAGGTTGAATACAGTAAAAGTTTCTCATGTACCCAGGGAGCATCTGTTCAGTCTTCAGTGGGGCCTCTCAAAGCTGACCCCACCTGGGAAGTGCCCTGTGTGTACAGCTGGCTTCCTGCCTCCTGGCTGGAAAAGAGGCTGGCCTTCTGACCTGCCAGGCTCCTGTTTGTTGTGTTTCCAAACAATGCTGAAAGTCCTGCTTCCTCCCCAGTGAATCTGCTGCCTCCCAGCGCTGCTGTCAAAGACTGGGCCAAGAGGTTTTACATTTCTGCCTGCTCTGTGCCTGGGTTTTCTACTGTGGTGATTGTAACTGGAAGGATGTTATGAGAAGGTTAAGTAGCGGGTTCAACAGCAGCTAGGCTTCCATTGCTAGCACTTCAGCAAACAGATCAGTTACAGCTTTATGATTATAAAATGGCATACCGAAGCCTGTAAGAGCAGGGAGCACACCCAGCTTGATGAACGTTAGCATTAGGGGCTTGATGTTGTCATGCAAAAGCAAAGCTCCCAGCCCAAAGGGGATGATAGGAGTTTATTCTGGAGCCAGATGTGAGGCCCATGCGACCATGGTGCGGGAACACAGATTCAGGCTCCCCCAGATTCCGTCTTCCATGTGGAAGCAGTTCCACGAGCTTTTTAAAAACAGTAACGGAACAAAGACCTTCATCAATCAAGGTACTTTCCCCATGCATTGGCGGGAACATGAAGGAGGAGGTTACAGGAATGACGACCTCTGCGTTCCTTGTTTCATCATGGCCCCTTCCTCCATTTCCAGAACCAGCAGCAGTCAGGTCTCTCTCTGGCCAAAGCCTAAGAAGGTTTTCTGTAGGACTGAGGGTGATTATGTGACTGTGGTTCCACGATGAGGGAGAATGGGTTGGCACCCTGCGGGGACAGAGGAGGCATTCTAAATTCTAAAGAGAGACACTTGTGTTCTCCATGTAGAGAATGGAGTCAGTGAAGGCAACCTGAGGCCTTGTGGCCTTCCCCTATTAAATAGCCTCACAGCCAATCTATATATTGGATAGGAGTTAGCTCCCTGTATATGCAAGGGCCCATGGCCAACTACAAGCTAGTCATGTTACCTAGGAACAAAGAGAGAACATACTTTAATTAAGGACCAGTAAAACAAGCCAAGGGAGAAAAAGAATGACCGGAGAGGACCGCAGCATGGGACTATTCCTATGATTGGGTAAATAGCATGTGATCATCTCCCCGTTGGACTAATAGGGAATACAAAGAATGTATGAGCCCACATTGGCTTAGTCTGTGATCTGCCCAGAGAAGAACGAATTTCAATAAAATTATCTCAGCTTTTGTTCAGTTTCTGCCATAAGTCCAATAAAAAGCCTCTAGATGGCACAGCTCAGTGGGCGTCCCTCCCTTGGGACCCCTCCTGCTCTCAGGGATCTTTCTTATTTTATCTCAATAAACTTTCACTTTGCTCAGCTCTTTGTCCAAGTTCCTTATTTCTCATCAGCTTGAGAGCCACTATCTCAGTGTGGCTCTGGTGACTTCTGCTTGTATGGTACCCGAGTCCCCTGGGGTAAGCCCACCAGAGACAAGAAAGGCTCTGTTGCTCTCAAAGATCTGACATCAGTATCTCCTGACCTTTGTCACATGTTTTCCATGATCTGTAAGACTGCCAAAGACACGGAGAGGAAACAGCCTCTCTCTCCTCCTATGTTCATACTGGGAATGAATTCACTTTTTAAGACCAGTTTGTTTCCTAATCTCTTTTGGAATCCAGGGAAACTGAAGTGGAGGTTTATGGGCCTGAGTGCCCAAGATCAATTGTGAACTATCTCCTCCTTGCTGGTCTTCAACTCCAGCAAAGTTCACTGCTGCCATGTGAGATGGTGAGTGGAAAGAGAGGGATTACTTTCACCACAAAATCTGAAGCAGAAATGAAACTTTTAAAGAATATATACAGCTATTGAACATATAATATTACCTATCCACTTAATGAATGAGTGACTAAATTGGACGCATCAAGCACAAACACTGTCCCAGCAGGTCCCTACCCCAACCAGGGCGTGGTTTCAGTTCACTTGCAGGGGTTTCAGTTATCCATGGTCAACCACTGTCTGAAAATATCAAATGGTAAATTCCAAAAACAATTCACCAGTTTGAAATGGCACACCACTCTGAGTAGTTCAAAGAAATCTTGTACCATCCTACTCTGTCTCCCAGGATATGAATCACCATATTGTCCAGTGTGTCCATGCTGTGTACACTACCTTCCAGCTAATCACTTAGAGGTCATCTAGTCATCACATCGACCATTGTGGTACTGCAGTGCTTATGTCCAAGTAATCTTTATTGTACTCAATAACAACCCCAAAGCCCAAGAGAAGTAATACTGGCAATTTTATTCTAGTATAGGGCTATAATGTTCTATTTTATTTTTAACTAACTAATAGTAAGAACCTCTTACTATGCCTAATTCATAAATTAAACTTTATCATAGGTGTATATGCTTTGGAAAATCACTAGTATATATTTGTATGTATGTATGTATGTATGCATGTATGTATGTATGTATGTATGTATGTATATGTGTGGCTGGCTCCAGGGATTTTGAAAGGTCTGGAGGGCTACAGACTACCGCATAGCCCCAGAGAACTCTTCACCATCCAGCTGATTCACATAATTCCTAAAATATCAAGAGGGCTCTCCGTTGCTTCTGACCCTGTGGCCTGACCTGTATGTAGGATCCCCCAACAAGAACCTTGTTCTTTCTTTTTGTCCATTCTCAAGCTCTGCAGTTCAGCCTTCCTCTTTTGGAAGTTTTGGGCATGACCAAGTCGTGATGCACCATGGTACAAGGTGGAGAGGAGAACTGGGCAAAAAGGAAGCCTCGAGGTGGTCTCCCCCCTCAGACAACAGGAAGGGCTAAGGGCGCCCTGTTTCCCAGGCATGGTTGGCATGGACAGGACTTTGTGGCCTACACGCATTTGTTCCTGCACTCCTAGGGCTGCTGAGGTTTTGCCGGCCTCCCTCTGTATTTAGAAAGAGATCCCTGGAGAGGCTGTTTGATTAGGTGACTAATATGATTAGAAACAAAGAAGAGAGCAAGGCAGGCATTTGGAGGCTCTTCTGGAAGCCTAGAAGGTGAGAGTGTGGTGGAGGGAGGGAGGCCTCTAGGCTCAGGGAAGTGGATTTTGGTGACATGGACATCTTTTGAGATGCTTTGATGGGTTCTGGGTCTGGGGCCTGGGATTCAGAGCCCTATCATGACTGACTCTGAGCATTGCCACCAAGTCCTCTTGGAGCCTTACACTGAGACCAGGAATGTGCCACTAGAGGTCACTGGAGTTTGTGTCTCTGCACTTCGGCTCAGCAAGGGAACCAACATCAGATGCCTCTGAGTGGTAGCAGCCAAATCAACACCAGGACACAGTTTTCAGGGACGGTGAATGCACTCCCTAGGAAGAAAGTCCACTTCTGCACTGGGCAGTTTTCCATGTCATTCACCCCAATCACCCCCTCATTTCTGCTCCCACATGCTAAGTCTGTACTGAGAAGACCTGGCCACTAATGTCTCTGGTGTTTGATCCATCAGGGCTAAGCTAGGAGGTTTTAGCTCTATGTCCTGGGCCCAGTCTAAGGAAAATACGGCCCTTCTCTGCCTCCAGCAAGGGTATGTCCCAGAAGGAACTGTCTTTTTCTCTACTGAAAATTAAGTTGTTCCATAATTGTTCTTTTATTTGCTTGTAGGCAAAAGGAGGGAAGGCTGGTTTGGGTTTGAGGTTTGGGTCTTATTTTGTAAGCAAAGTTCTTTCTAGACCTAAGGTCCTGACTTTAAAATTTTATTACTCTCTCTCTCTCTGTGTGTGTGTGTGTGTGTGTGTGTGTAATGGGGAGGGGCAGACAGGCATGCCATGCTGTGTGTCTGGAGGTCAGAGTTAATTTTATGGAGTTGAATCTCTTCTCCCACTTTCACTCCAGGGATCAAACCTGCTGAGCATCTTGCTGGTGCCCAGGGTTCTTATTTATTCTTTTTTTTTTTTTCTTTTTCAAAAATGAAACTAGAATTCTCGCCAGAGAGAGCTAAGGGTAATGCATGACCTAATGTAGTGAGGACAGCACAGTGTGACATTCAGTAGAAGCTTCCTCATGGTCTCATGGCTACTCCTGAGTGATTCAGGTCCTGTTTATTTACGTCTGTCCCCTCATGGAATCACAGAATTTAGCATGTGGCCATCCTTATGTGTTTTTAGCAAACAATCAAAGTAGCTCACATTTAGAGCTTGGGCATACTGATTTTGACCAACATTTTTTTAAATCTTTGTGGAGGATTCAGAGGTCTTACTAGGCTAATGTGGAAGTGCATGCCTGTGGTCCCAGAGCTCAGGAGGCAGAGGCAAGAAGATCAGAAGTTCAAAGTCATCCTGGGCTTGCAGGATACATGAGATCTTGTCTATATCCTTCCCTGCCAAAGAAGTATATTTTATGAAATTCTCACCAAGGTTCTTGTTGTGGGGTATTTGCCAGAGAAGACTGCTCAGACATGGAATTAAGCCAAGAGAAGTCTTTATTAGCCAGCCAGTGACTACACTGGGTGTTTGGGATCCCACCTTTCTCAGGGTGAGCTTTTAAGCACAAAAAGCCATGTGCTGGGTTGACACACTTCAGTTAACAAGAACTGTTAGCCAGAAGCAGAACTCCAGAAGCCAAAAAGCAAGTTTAGTACATTTAGAGACCTTCCCATAGGTTGGGGATTTAGCTCAGTGAGGTTGGGGATTTAGCTCAGTGGTAGAGCGCTTGCCTAGCAAGCACAAGGCCCTGGGTTCGGTCCTCAGCTCTGGGTTAATAAAAAAAAAATAATGGCAACTAGAGACTTTCCCATAACCATGGACTTTGATGGATTAGGTCTTTGTTTTCATTTTGGGCAGGTGGTGCTGTCTGTGAGCTGAAGTTTACAGCTCAAATGGCGCTTCCATCATGGAGTCGGCTGTGCTAACGTCTGTGGTCCTGTTACAGTTCTAACTGGAAGAAACAAAATTAAAACACACTAAAGGGGCCAGTGCAATAGCTCGGCAGGTAAAGGCACTTGCCAGGCAAGCCTGGAAACTTGAGTTCCACCCCAGGGCCCACATAAAAGTAGAAGAGAACCAACTTCACAAAGTTGCCCTATGATCCACATAGTGTCTCATGCACATACTGGCACAGCCCCTCCCCCATCATGCATACATACAATAGTGATAATTAAAAAAAGAGTAAACACAGAAATGAATACACAGAAAGTGACTAAAATGTGGAACTTGAGTTGTTTAGAATGAAACATCATTTTTTAAAAGATGTATTTATTTATTTATTTATTATGTATACAGCATGTATGACTGCAGGCCAGAAGAGGGCACCAGATCTCATTACAGATGGCTGTGAGCCTCCATGTGGTTGCTGGGAATTGAACTTAGGACCTCTGGAAGAACAGTTAGTGCTCTTAACCTCTGAGCCATGTCTCCAGCCCCTGAAACATCATTTTTTAAGCAGAACCCCCCCCCCCGGGGGGGGGGATGAATCTGTGTCAGGACTTTTGCCAACAGTGAGCTGTGTCAAATGCTGGGGATGAGGAGAAGGGGGCCGATTATATAGCAGAGACACTGTGTTGGGGAGGCAGATTAGGGTGTAGGCAGTATTGAGAGAGCACTTGGCTGCCCGGAGGTGGAGTGGGAGTGCCCGGATACAGAAAGAAGCCTTGGGAAAGCAAAGCTAAGGAGGAAGACACCACTGTCTCTGCACCACTTGGCTGCTGATTTCCTCCTCCAAGGTGTAATAAAGTTATATAATTAAAACCCAGACGTGTTCCTACACTCAGTGTAAGGAGCCTAAACGTTACATCTCTAAGTTAGAGCCATCGAATCACCACGTCCTACACACCAGAAGTTCAAGGAACTGACTCCTCAACCAGACAGTTCCAAGTGGCATTTAATCCCCACTTGCCCTCCGGTCTTTGCTCAGGGCAGCTAGTGCCATTGCAGAGCCATAGACCGAGTTTCTTCCTTCTTCCAGGATGCCAGTTACACTTACCAACAGCTGCTTTCACATCTTAGCTCTGCGTTCCCAAATGTCACTACTGTGAAATGATGCCTTGCCTCTCAGCCGGCCACCCTTTCTGTAGCTGAATGGGGAGCCGCCATCTGGGTGCTTTACACTCAGTTTCTCTGCTATGCCGTGATGTAACACTAGATGGCGCTATGGGCAAGCCCCCCCCCCCCCCCCCCCCCAGGGCTAACCCCTGTATTCTCAAGTGACCAACTGTGGCACTTATTCAGAATCCCATCTTGCTCTGTGAGGTGACGAGCATACCAGATGCTTGTCTGCCCAGCATCCAACCCTCCATTTCATGACAGCCATGGAGTTTTCCTTTGAAGAACCGTTTCTTGTGGGTCTTATGGGTTCTGCCACTTGGAGATGTGTCCACATTGCCCAGTGTGGCTGGTCCAGGCTGGAATGCATGTTGCTATGGCACCAGGATGAAGCAGGATAGGGACCACGGGGAGCTGCTGGAGAGTTGTCTGTTGTGAAGTGAGGAGAGGCTGCCTGAGAAGGGAGTTCAGTCAGGGAGTGCAGACAGGGAGGCTATGAGGGAGCTCCTGGGTGAAGGATTTGTACTCTGTATCCAAACAGGACTGAAGCCGACTCCCAACCCACCGCTGACTTCTACTTAACCTTCAATCGATTCTCTTTTCTTTTTTTTGGGGGGGGGGCGGGGGTTGAGACAGGGTTTCTCTGTGTAGTTTTGTTGCCTTTCCTGGATCTCACTCGGTAGGCCAGGCTGGCCTTGAACTCACAGAAATCCGCCTGGCTCTGCCTCCCGAGTGCTGGGATTACAGGCGTGCACCACCACCGCCTGACGATTCGCTTTTCTTTGTCTAAGTTTAGTTCAAATGTAATTTCTGACATTTGAGCCCAAGGGCCCTAACAGGGCCCCTTGAGTCCCCCACCCCTCCTTTCCTGGGTGACAAGTCATTATGCCCACTCTCTTGTTCTCTCACCATCCTGCCTAAATACTCTGTCTGCCTCCTTCTCCGGGTGAGCCCTGCTTTTCTTTCAGGACACCAGCTCCTTTGAAGACCTCAAGAAAACTGCCTGTAATTCTGTGACAGTCACCAAGACAGCCCCTTCATCATGGATGTAGGGGCTGTTTTAGCATTCGGTGTCAAGTGCAGTAGTGGGAAGTTGGGGTGGGGTTGAGAAGGAGTCCAACGGCAGCTAAGCGGGAAGGTGCAGGGTGGGCCATTCTACAGTGATTAGAACCATAATCAAGGGGCCGGGAGGCGGATCAGCTAGGAGAAGGTGCTTCTTACTCGAGTATGAAGATTGGAGTTTGCATCCCCAGAGCCTGTGCAAATGTGTGTTCACCAGCCTACAATCCCAGCACACAGAAGGGGAAAACAGGATACCCGAAGCTGGTGGCTACTTAGACTAGCTGAAAGAGTGAGCTCTGGGTTAGAGAGAGACCCTGCCTTGAAACATAAAGTAGAGAGTCATCTGGGAAGACTCCTGTCTCTCTGACTCTCACACACATGCGTCCAAGCTCACTTGTACACACACACCCTACACATGCCCACTTGAATCCAAGGAATGACTGTATATGAAAGAGTTAATCATACATTAATCATTTCCCATTATTTTTATGTATCTATATTTTAACATCTTACAATGAGAACGTACTATACATACTGTAGGAAGAAAACTAGAAGGTATTTTGATATAACTAATATGGTATTAAACATTTCATTCTTATACATGTTTATGTGCATTCATTACACCTTGGAGATTAGATGAATTCCACCTTGGAGATTTCCTCTAAGAAAGTAATAGAAGTTGTAAAATATGGTTTGTTTATATGACCTTATTTGTAACCATGTAAAACTGAAACAGTCTAACACTACAGAAATGACAGAATATGTCACCTCTTCCAAATCAAAGGAAGACTGTTAAGATTATGTC
Source organism: Onychomys torridus (assembly GCF_903995425.1). Lineage (NCBI taxonomy): Eukaryota > Metazoa > Chordata > Mammalia > Rodentia > Cricetidae > Onychomys > Onychomys torridus. The sequence goes on along the minus strand of NC_050451.1, from coordinate 57,837,665 downwards.
TATTCTGCCAGGCCTGGAGGTGCACGCCTTTAATCCCAGCACTTTGGAGGCAGAGGTAGGCAGACCTGTCTCTGAGGACTGCCTGATCTACATAGTGAGGCCTTATCTCACAAGAAAATTGTGTCTAAGTTTGTTATAGCAATGACAGCTTGTGAGTTATTATGAGGTAAGAAAATGTAGAATATAATTATATTCTGATTACTACTATACCTTTTTAATGCATAAATATAATGCACTGAATGAATTTGGAATATAGGTTATTTTGATTGGTGTGACTTAGGCTGACGGTAGAATATTATTTTCTCTTGTCAACATTTTCCAAGTATGGTCATTAAGCACTTACGTTAACAGAAACAAACATATAATTATTTGAAAACATGATGTACTTGAATGCTGAAGGAATTTATCAGTCTCTGGAGAGCCTCCTAGGGTTTGGGTGGAGACAGAATGATAATAAACTGCTGTCCTTTAGGGTCCCAGGGACCCACCCTCAGAGAACAGGGCCTCAAACCGCCCTTTATCATATGGAGCATACTGATCCCAATCCAGCCTGGTCCCTAAAGGTCTAGCTCAGCACTGGGGTCCCTCCTAGGGTTGGCTACTACCTCAGAGAGCTAGAACAGAGTCTTCTTTCAGCTCACTCCACCCTAGGCGGCCCCACCACATCGGGGTGAGAGAGGACTCTCCCCCATAGTTTAGTCAACATCACGGACTTGAACCTCACCCAGGTCTCCCCCACCCTTCTACAGAGTGGCCCACCCAGCTGCTGGCATGACCCATCTTATCTCCAGGCCCAGCTGTTCCTTGAAGTGCCTTCAACTCCCCTGAGCATCTTGCTGGGGCTGGAAGCAAGTTACAGGCTTGACTCACTGGAAGAGCCAGCTGCCCTGGGAGCAGGCAGCTGTGAGAAGGCAATCTAGTCTACAGGTATAGCAGGTGAACACAGACACTGGCCAGTGCTTGGGAGTTTTTTTTTAAAATGATAACCTGCCTCTGAAAGCTGTGTATGGACACCAGAAGGGGCCCTGTGCTTCCTTAGGGATGGTGTTGGATTTACAGGCCACTTACAGCTGTTTGTTTAACCCTAAGCCTCCTACCAGCAATCAGCAAGTGCCCACAAAACTCCATTGTGGACTTGGCCACTTTCAAGGACAAAGAAACGGCTCATATCCTTGGCTTCCTGGGAACCTCAGTTTCCTTATCTGCAAAATGAGGGGCTTGTCCAAGAAGATCATACTTATAACAAAAAATCATACTTGCCTTCTGAACATGCTTCGCTTAACAGGAAGGTGGGAAACGGAGGCCCCTGATTAGGACTATCCCATAAAGTAGGTAGAGTACAGCCAGAAAAGAAAACAGAAAAACAAGATGGAGCTTCCACCTTTGGAAGGAAACTGTTTTCTTACTAAGGATAGAACTTTACATCTGAGAAGGCTTGCAGTGGGGTCCTAGGAGAGAGAGGGCCAGAGACTCACCCACACTAGTCTTTTTTTGTTGTTGTTTTTTCCGAGACAGGGTTTCTCTGTGTAGCTTTGTGCCTTTCCTGGATCTCACTCTGTAGACCAGGCTGGTCCTGAACTCACAGAGATCCACCTGGCTCTGCCTCCTGAGTGCTGAGATTAAAGGTGTGCGCCACCACCACCGCCTGGTTGATTTACACTAATCTTGATGCATCTGATGAAGTCCTGGTGTGTTTCACCTTAGCTTTTGTGTGGTAGGGAGGAGAGGGGTGGGTGTGCAAGTATGTGTGTGTGTGTGAGTGTGTGTGTGAGTGTGTGTGAGTGTGTGTATGTGAGTGTGTATGTGTATGTATGTGTGAGTGTGTGTGTGAGTGTGTGTATATGTGAGTGTGTGTGTGAATGTGTGTGTGTGTGTATGTGTGTGTGTGTGTGTGTGTGTGTGTGTGTGTGTGTGTGTGTCTTCTTCATGAAGAGCAGAGATCAATTCTAGGTGTCACTCCTCAGAAGCCATCCCATGTGTGTGGCATCTGAGGACAATTTGTGGGAGTCAGTTCTCTCTGCTATGGGGAACCTGGGGCTCAAACTCAGGTCATCAGACTTAGCAGCACGCACCTTTACCCACAGAGCCATCTTACCCATCCTTTGTGGGTTTTTTTTTTTTAAGTCTACGAGGTCACATGCTTTGTATTTCTCCTCTCCCATCTTCCTTCATCCCTTTGATCTCTATGTCCAGAGATGTTCTGTGCACAAATTTCCACTCATTCTTTCTGTTGACTTGGAACCAATGTCCTAAGTCCTCAGCTCTCCTAGCTTAGGAGGAAAGCGCAATAGGAAGGTAAACTTCATTTGCTTCATCACTTGTGAGAACAGGAATTTATGTTGATGAACTGCTTTCAACCTTTGTAAGCTGAAAAAAACTCATAGGGTTCATGTCATCCCAAGAGATAGAGCAGGAAGGGCTGTCCCTGGGAGAAGGAGCAGGAAGGGCTGTCCCTGGGAGAAGGAGCAGGAAGGGCTGTCCCTGGGAGAAGGAGCAGGAAGGGCTGTCCCTGGGAGAAGGAGCAGGAAGGGCTGTCCCTGGGAGAAGGAGCAGGAAGGGCTGTCCCTGGGAGATGGAGGAGGAAGGGCTGACAGTGTAGCAAGGGTTGAGCTCTCTCCTCATCCTCCAGACACTGTGTCTTCAGTCACTCCCTTCATCTCAAGGGTAGTGTTGCCTAGAAGGTGGTATGGATTCCCAGATTAAGTGCCTGTTCACTGGTCAGGACTAGTGAGCTAGGACCCCCAAACAGGTATATCCATTTCTAATAACTACATCATTTCACAATGATGGGCTTAGCAGGACTCATGAAAGCCTCCTTACCAATCCAACATCTTTTATAAACACTGATGTACATTATCAGGTCCAAAGGAAACTCCAGTTGCTCAACTCCAAAAGGCAGTCCAAATATCCAGAAATGAGCTCAACCAGGACTATAGGAAGATTTCTGGTGCTTAGATAAAAGCCAGTACTCCTCAGGAACTTGTGAAACTGGTTCCCATCTACGAAACAAAGTCATTTCCCTTACCTCTGGTAGAAGGGAAATATGGCCTCAAACTCATTCTGCAGCAAGGGTGGGTCTTGAACTTGGAATACTACCTCTTTTTTTTTTTTTTTTTTTTTTTGGTTTTTAGAGACAGGGTTTCTCTGTGTAATAGTCCTGGTTGTCCTGGAACTCATTCTGTAGACCAGGCTGGCCTTGAACTCACTGAGATCCGCCTACCTCTGCTTTCCAAGTGCTGGGATTAAAGGTTTGTGTCACCACCACCGGGCAGAATCCTATCTCTTACCTTCCCAAACAGCTGCATTGTTTTAACCCACCAGTTTGTGGTCATTTGTCAGGGTAGCCATACAAGATAAATGTAATTTATTAAGAAGAAAAATTACTTAAAAACTTATAAAAGCCTTTTATATGAAATAACCAATGACAATTTATTACAATCGAAGGTCAAGACTGTTAAGTCAGCTTTTGGATATTTGAATGAGAAGTCATTTAAGTTACACATCAAAGCCAAAACTATTAAGCTAGGCTTTGCAGGCTTAACTTTGTGTTAGAGAGGTGAAATTTTTGTTTATGAAATTTGCCTTGAAAAAAAGACCCTTCATGTTTTCCCTCATATGTGGATCCTAGCCTATAATGCATACATGCGTACATATAAACAAATGTATGCATAAGCATAGTGTAACAAGTAGAAAGGAGAACAAGAAAGGATAGCATTAGGTGGTGAGGAAGAATGGAATGCAGGGGAGGGACTAATGAGTTGTGAAGGAAGATATAAAGCTATTTGTTTTTTTAGTGTTAGCTGTAGTGGATTTGTGTGTGTGTGTGTGTGTGTGTGTGTGTGTGTGTGTGTGTGTGTGTGTGTGATGGAGAAGAGCATAACAATGTAATTGATAGTGGAAGTGTAAAATCCAATGTGAAGGTGCACAGCTTCAGAATGGCTGTTCTAACTGTGGAAGTTCACTGAAATGTGTAGGCTTGTGTCTGGCTAACTTTTATTTGAAAGTTCTTTACAATAAAGTGATTGTTATTTTTTTTAAATAAAGTTATAGATTTCTCATGAGACTTCTGTCAAGTCTAGTTATTACCTATGAAGAAAGGCTTCTTACTACATACCACCAGGGCTGATGCTATTATCAAGGTCAGAAGAAACAGGAAATTGACCCATATTGCCTCTGTGTGTCTTTCCATTCTGGTGAAGAATTGCCCACACATTTCTTTGTGTGTGTGTGTGTGTGTGTGTGTGTGTGTGTGTGTGTGTGTGCGCGCGCGTGCGCGTACATGGAGGTCAGAAGGAGGTGGTTCTCTCCTTACACCATGTCAGTTCCAAGAATCAAACTCAAATTATCGGTCCCACTGAGTCATTCCCACTGGCTCCTCCACCTCATTTTTTGAGGTAAGTTCTCTCACTGAACTGGAAGTCTAACCTTTCAACTGGTCTGGATGGCAGGTGAAGCCCTGGAGTCAGCTGTTTCCACATCCCAGCATAGGGTTGGCAGGATGGGCTGCAGGGATGGGCTGCTGTCGGTTTCTACTAGGATGCTGGGGATTAGGCATCAGGAAAGAGCAGAGCAGGACATGGAAAGTGAGGATCCAAGAGCTGGGTGCTCCTGGCCTTCCTGGTGTTCATGGGCCTGCTGTGGCCATGGCATTGGCAGCACGCTGGACCAAGGCAAACATCTTACGTCAACTGCTGAGTTAGACATGTACATGGAAAACACGTCTTTGTTTGTATACATGTTTGTTCCTTTTCCAGGAGGAGAAGTCATGTGACCTTCAGCTTTGAAATATTTCTTGGGTTTATTTGTTCTTTGTGTATAGTGTTATTTATAATGACACTGTGTGTTACACCTGTTAACTTACAGAAATGAACACTGACTATACAAATTGCTATTTCTAGTAATGACTGTTTGGACTATAATTCTTTTGTGGCTAAATATGGGTTTGAACAATATAATCCTTAAACCTAATTGCACAGTTGAACACGGAAGCTATGAGTGTTGCTCTGTAGAGACCTACCTGCTTTTCAGAGCAGCCAGCCAACCGGCCAAAGAGCTCATTTAGCTCTCTGATAGTGACAGTGCAGGGATAATGACTGTGTACTCAGCATGCCATTCATGGTTATCTTCCTGGTGACAAGATCCTTGAGTTTTCTCGCAACCCTGTGTTGAGACAGGAGTTTTAACAGCCACTCCCTCTGGAACCATAACTTTTGCAGAATGGAACCACCACAAACGTAAAACATTGGCATCTAGTTTGCACATATACAAACAAAGAAAGAATTATTTTCCATGTACATGTCTAACTCAGCAGTTGATATAAGATGTTGGCCTTGGTCCAGCCTGCTGCCAATAACACAGCTCTCTTAGAACGGCCTCAGACGATTCATAATCTGTCACTTGAATCACTTCCATCCACCTGCTCTGGATTGAGAGTCTCTGAAATCGCATCACGTTCTTCTGTTGCCGATGCTTGGCCCTCCTAGGCCCACAGGAGTACATCCAAAGCCTCAATCTCCGGTACTGGGAATGGAAGTGGGGTCCTTGGCAAAAGCAGCAAGTGCTCTTATCCAGATTCACCTGGAACACTTCAAAGAGTACGTTTTTGGGTTCTATTTCTTCTAGAAGAAAAAGGACCGAAAACCCATTTGACTCTGAGGCCAATAGACAGATATGTGAATGTCCTGCTGGACTATATAGACCTGTGGGAGGACCGGCCATGGGTGACACCCACTCAGATAGAGCTGGTTGCTCCCAAGTCAGAGAACTGGTTTCTCTCATGTCCAGACTAATGTCAATTCCCACATGCAAACAAAGCCCAGGATGCTGATGCAGCCCCCAACCCCACTCTGTGACATCACTGAGCTGGAAAGTATCTCTTCACCTACAGATCCAGGAGCAGCCAGTGTGAATGGTAGGTTAGTCACTATCCTGACAGTCCTATCCAAGTGGATGCAAGCAGCAAGGCCTAACTAGATGATCCTGCTGTGCTCATCTAGATGATCCCAATGTGGTCATCTCTAACCAGATGATCCTGCTGTGGTCATCTAGCAGAAGTGCTGAGCACTTTCCTACTTGGAGTAAGAGGGTCTTTCTCACCCTACGGTGACACTGTCGAGGGAAGACACCATGCCTTGGATCCTACGGTAACAGGCAAGGCGTAAAAACGCGGACTCTTGGCCAGGACTCCTGTGAATTGCTGTGAATTGTCCTGCTGCGTTAGCCTCTTGGGTGCTCATCAAACCCATCTGCTCTGCCTAGGAAACAACTTTGCTGGCAACTCTCCCTATTGCCTTATCTTTCCCCACCTCCTCTTGTTTCTGCCTGTTTTGTTTTAGACACAACACAGATCAGGCCTGCCCAGCTGGAAGCTATCGTGTACGGCCGTCTGCCTCCAGGGCTCACCCTTCCCTAACAGATGGCTACTGAGGCCCAGAGATGCTGCGAGAGACCAATCTGGAGTGGCCCAGCTTCCTGTGGACCACAGCTGATGGCTGGCCTCCTGCTTCCACAGATTGCTACGGGTGGCTGCTGAGCACCCCTGTCCCTGGAAATGTTTCTTCTCCTGGGAGTTGTTGCTCTGTGGTCAACAGGGGGAGGAGGGGCTCTGTTGTTCTGTGGCCTTTACGGCCTCCAGCCATTGGTGATAGTAACACTAGCTCTGTGTAGCCACAAAGCCTCTCATACCCCAGGGTTCCTATCGGAATCATCTTGTGGAAACAAAAGTCTGAGAGTAGGGAATGCAAAACAACAGCCGCCTGCTAACATTTTGCTGTTTTAACGCATTTTTGTGTCTGAATGGCAACATGTGGGTGATCCGTCTCCCACCTCTCCTGCCTTTATTAAATAAGGCCTTCCTCATGGAGGAGTAATACATGTTCATTATGTTATGCAAACACAAAAAAGAAAGCAAAATAATGCCTGTTGAGAATTGACAGTATTTTGACGCACATCTTTTGAAAAATCTTTTACTTTATTTGCATTGGTATTGTGCCATGGGTGTCAGTCCCCAGGAACTGGAGTTACAGACAGTTGTGAGTTGCCCTGTGGGTGCTGGAAATTGAACCTGGGTGCTCTCGAAGAGTAGTCCTTACCCTTAACCACTAAGCCATCTCTCCAGTCCCACCTTCGGTCTTTTAACAAGTATACTATAGCAAAAATAAAACAGTACCCAGCCTCATTTTTACATATTTCTCCTAGCTTTCCTCTTTCTTATGAATCAGTGTGAACAGTTTTTACATCAATGAGGGAGAGATGGACAAACAGACAGATGACAGACTGTGTATATATGTGTTGCCAGGGCTCACACTCTAGGACTTATATATGCAGGGCAAGCACTCCCCACTGAGCTAAAGAGCCAGCCTCCTTCTTATACACATGTGCTGTCTCTGATTCAGCCCATCTACCATCTTCAGCCCTTTAGTTTGGTTTTCATTTCTCCTTGTCTTAAATAAGGTCCCTGGTTGCTGAGGCTTGATGCTTTTCTTGCTCTGTTGTAAGATGTCCGAGGCCCCCAGGACAGCTCCCTTTAAAGGTTATGGAGAGATTGTACCTGAGACTACATATGAAAGTTCTCTTGCAGGGCCGTACTACTACTTTTATGCCAATATGATCCAGGCTAGAGTCATTTGAGAAGAGAGAACCCCGACTGAGAAAATGCCCCACACCAGACAGGCCTGTAGGCAAGTCTATGGGGACATTTTCTTGAGTAATGATTGATGTGTGTGGGCCCATCCCACTTGGGGTGATGTCATCCCTGGGCCGGTGGTCCTGGACTGTATAAGAAAACAAACCGAGCAAGCCATGGGGAGCAAGCCAGTAAGCAGCACTCCTCCATGGCCTCTGTATCAGTTCCTGCCTCCAGGTTCCTGCCTTGAGTTCCTGTTCTGACTTCCCTCAGATGGAATGTGACCTAGGAATTCTAAGTAGGCACTATAGTTATAAATTGTTTTTGGTCAAGGACTTTATCCCAGCAATAGATAAGCGAGGCAATGGTCATTGTGGCAAGTCCGTTAGGAGAATTGGCACATGCGCTAAGGAAAGGGAAGCACGCGCCAGTGTATGGCACATGTTATGTGCCAGGTACGGTTCAAAGTTCTTCCCATTGTTAACTGAATAGACTACTTTGTACCACAGTAAGGAGGAGCAGAAGGCTCTGAGATATCCCATAGTGTCCCACCTCAACTTCCCACTCCCCAGTGCTGCCTCTGTTACAGATGATAAACCAAAGTGACATCATTGCCACCCTGAACCCACTCTATTTCCTTATTGTCTAGACTTTTCCACAACTGGAATCATACAACATGTGGACCTTTGAGATTAGCTTCTTTTGCTTAGCAGGATGTATTTAGGTTTCCTCTGTGTCTTTTCAAGCCTTGAGATCTCACCCCTTTTAAGTGCTGAGTAATGTTCCATTGCCTGGATATACCACTACATCCTAACATGTTTAATCTCTACATTATCCAATTGAGGTAGGCATTATTGAATAACTTGGCTTTTGTATGATGACTCTCTGAAGCATAAAGGGAGTAAGCATCTTCCTCAAGATCACAGAATTAGGAATCAGTGGAGCACTGATTCTAACCTGTCTGGCTTCTGAGCTTATGCCTCTCTTAAGACACAGTACCCCTGAGTATGGGATCCTGGAAAGAGGGGTGATCCAGAAGACTGTGAAACAAGAGTTTGGGGTTCCTGGAGTGGTGAAGCTGGCAATCCTGTCTCAGTTCAGCAGCCTTGAGGGTTGGAGCATGCAGGTGACGAAGTACCTGGTCATGAGCAAGCAGGTGTCATTTAAAATAAGAGTTGGTACTTTGAGGTTAAGGTGACCTGATGTGTTCTGTTTGCTTTAAAATGATCATTGCTGGGGAAACAATGCTGAATAGATGAAGCATGCATTGTAGAAACTTAGCCCCTAGCTGAATTCACTGGAGCTGGGTTGCGTATGCAGAGAATCTCCCCCCCTCTTGTGTGTGTGTGTGTGTGTGTGTGTGTGTGTGTGTGTGTGTGTGTGGTGTTTGAGTGCATACAGGTGCACATATGTATGTGTATGGTGGCCAGAGGATAACTTTGGCTGCCATCTCTGTCCATCTTCTTTTCCTTCTCAAGACCAGACTGGCCTGAAACTCACCCAGAAGATCTGTCTGTTTGCACCTTCCCAGTGCTAGGATTACTCATCTCTAACTGTCCATCTTCTTTTTCTTCTCAAGACCAGACTGGCCTGGAACTTACCCAGAGGATCTGTCTGTTTGCACCTCCCTAGTGGTAGGATTACACATCTCTAACTGTCCATCTTCTTTTTCTTCTCAAGACCAGACTGGCCTGGAACTCACTCAGAGGATCTATCTCTTTGCACCTCCCCAGTGCTAGGACTACACATGTGCATCACTGTGTCTAGCCTTTTACTGTGGGTTCTGGAGCTGGAACTCAGGTCCAGGTGTTTATGAGGCCCAGCTCTCTCTTTGATTACATTTGCTCAAAGTGTTTTATGCTAAGTCATCTTAAAGGGGTAGGGAGGACATTTCAAACCTCTGGATGGTTTATAAATGGTTCAGGAGCCTTCCACCCCAGGATGCAGAGGTTCAGTGAGGAACATAAAGTCAAACCCAGCTGGACTGCAGCTTTCTCAAGAGCTTTGCTCATCCTCATTGGTTCAGGGGAAGAGTTATAAAAAGCCTTGCTTCTTCCCATTGGATTTGTAAGGCCATGGCGTGGGTGAGATGGGCCTCATTTGTGGAATGAGCCTTCCAGGTTTGGTCCTTTTGGGGTGATGTTAGTTTTTCATCTTGGGAACCACTGTGAGGAAACAACTGAGTTTGGATGCTCAGATAGTGAGAAGTTAGGTAACAGATTGCTCATTTGTCCTGGGGAAGTTGAGGGCTACTGATGGTCCTTCACTGCCCCTGCCCAGCGCTGAGCCAAGTCCTGTTGGGGATATGGAGGGAAGGGGCACTCAGTCTTTCTCCAGACATATCCTTTGCATGGGGGAGTCATGGGGCAATGGGGAGCCTGTGTCACTGGATGCTGCCACTCCCCCATCTATTTTTATAACCATGGCCTTGGGCTCTGTTGTCCATGCTTCAAAGGACCACCTTCCCAGCCAGTGGAGCCCAACAAAGTCCTTCAGCACCTCCCCTCTGCTTTACTGCATGGTCAACATTAAGAAAAACCAGGCTGTTCTGTATTTTGTTGGTGATTGAATTTTGCCAGAAGAATAGCAGCGTAAGGGGATATGTGTAATGTACTCCACATACCTTTTGTAGCCTGAGAGGACTTACAGAGGACAAGCCCTTTAGAAGTGAGGGGGCTGGGTGTACGACAAAAGGCTAGCTGAAGAAACCACTGGGAAGGTCCTGGTGTTCAGGGCCTCTCTCCCTGTCCTTCCTTCCCTCACTCCATTCCTCTCTCCCTTGGAAGCCTGTACTTGGTTCCTGACCTAGCTTTCTATGATCTGTACCAGGATTAAGGGTGACAGAATCCAGAGGTACCTAGTCTTGGGTAGGCTCCCCTTTTGGACTTTGATCAAGACCAGCGACTTGTTCATTTTCTCATCTTTCTAATCTGGAGCTAGCAAGAGAGATCTCACCAGGTAATAACAGGAAGGCTCCACCCCAACCCCCATATCTTTTTTTTTTTTTTTCATTTTAAAGAAGATAGATTCTTTTCTCAATATATCCTGATGATAGTTTGCTCACCCTCTACTCCTCCCAGTTCCTCCTCCCCTCCCCTCCCCTCTGGATCCACTCCCTTTCTGTCTCTCATTAGAAAAGAACAGGCTTCTAAGACATAACAACCAAAGATGACAAAATAAAATATAATAAGATGAAGTAAAAACTATCATATTGGAGTTGGACATGGCAACCCAACAGAAGGAAAAGAGACCCAAGAGCAGGCACAAGAGTCAGAGACCACTCATTCTCAGTCAGGAGGCCCATAAAAATACTAAACTGATAGCTTAGTGTTATACAGAGAGGACCTGGTGCAGACCTGGGTAGGCCCCCCACTTGCTGCTCCAGTCTCTGGGAGTTTATACGCACCTTGCTTAGTTGATTCAAAGGACCTTGTTCTCTTGGTGTCTGTCATCTCCTGATTCTTTCTGCCTCCTCTTCCTCAAGATTCCCTGAGCTCTGAGGGGAGGAATTTGATGGTGACCTCCCATTTAGACTGCCTCTCTGAATACCATCCGGCTGTGGGGCTCTGCATCTGTTTTCATATGCTGCCAGTGGATGCCTCTCTGATGGTGACTGGATAAGGCACTGATCTATGAGTATAGTAGAATATCATTAGGAATCATTTTATTGATTCTTTTAGACCAGTAGTGTTTGGTTTTACCTTAGGTCCTTGGGCTATCTGGTCTCTGGTTCTTGGTTACCCAAGCAGTGGCCAGTATGGGTTTCTTCTCATGAAGTCAAGTCAGACATTGGTTGGCTACTCCCACAAGTTCTGTACCACCATTGTCCCAGTATATTTTGCAGGCAGGACAGATTGTAGGTCAATGATTTTGTGGCTGCCCCCTCTGCATCTTGGCCTGTCCTACCAGGGCCCTGGCCCTAGCAGTGGGCTCACCATGGTCTCTGTAGACAGGATACCCCAGGCCTAAAGTACATCTGCCAGTTGTTCTGGGAGAGAGGGAGACATGGTCAGAGCCCTGTGTGCGTGGAGAGGAAGGAGCCGACTCAGGCTCTCCAGGGCCTCAGGGGCATTAGTCACAGGTAGCTAGTATCATGAGTTCTTTGTCATTGTGCACACATACTGCATAGGCTGGATGGAGCCAGAAGATGGGCCTTGACAGAGGCAAGGTTATCTGATTTGTAAGTGCAGACATGAGCTTGGATGACAGATGCACCCACCCCTCATTGTCACAGAGGACCCCTCCTTCTGTGAGCCCTGAAACTCCCTCCATCTGTGAACACCACTCTCCTATCGAGATTCTTTAAGATTTCACCAAGGGGTTTTCCATTCTTTTTTTTTTTTTAAAGATTTATTTATTTATTTATTTATTTATTTATTTATTTAGTTAGTTAGTTAGTTAGTTATTATGTACAGAAGAGGGTGCCAGATCTCATTACAGATGGTTGTGAGCCACCATGTGAGTGCTGGGAATTGAACTCAGGACCTTTGGAAGAGCAGTCAATGCTTTTAACCTTTTTTTTTCCCTGGAGCTGAGGACCGAACTCAGGGCCTTGAGCTTTCTAGGCAAACACTCTACCACTGAGCTAAATGCCCAACCCGGGTTTCCCATTCTTTATACTTGGCTTTGAAGATTCTTTACAAATTGTTTCCTCACCACAGTAAGTCAGGAGACCATCTTCCCACCATGGGAATCACCCTGTAGAACATGTGAATGGGGCCTAATGGCAAGGCCAAAGAGGAGCTAAAGCTGGCATTCACTAACCACCACCACCCCAAAAAAAATGCAGCCTTGGATTCATTCAGCCCCAGATGCATTCAACTTCAGATGCATTCATTAAAAGCATGAAAGTATTTAGATTATGGAATCAGAGTCTCCAATGTATTGCGTCAGTAGGGTGGACTCAATAAAGCGGTGTTTCACCTTTGAAGGAATGATAAGCTATTTTGCAAATTTTCCAGCAAGAGACACTATGTTGTTAAAAAGCCTAAAATATGTGCTCAAGGGGATAGTTGAAGGAATCAAGAGGAATCCGGATGGAAGAGATAACACTGAAGGGGATATATGGCTACCTGAAAATCAGCAAGTTCTTGCCTGGTTCTTAAAGGCAGACAAAGGTCTGAAAAAGGAAAATACTTGTAGATCAAATTTGACATTGTAGGAGCAAGAACTTTCTAGAAATTAGTCCTATAGTCATGTGTTGCATAATAACAGATCCCATGAGCATAGTGGTCACACACAACTCCACTGCCTAGCAATGTCCCCAGATATCCTGGTTTGTGTAAGGACTCTCTGAAGTACAATGAAATTGCCCAATGTGTTGCGCTAAAAGCATCTCTGTTATTAGGTGATGTATGAGCACATTGAAGAATGGGAAGAATCAAGGGCGATGGTGAGTCAGGGCCTCCTTCAAGAGGGCCATCTGGGTCGGACAAACCACCAAGGCTGGGCAGCTATGGGACAAACACTACCAGAGGTCAACCAGCAGAGAAACTCATTTCTCTGAGATTTAATTCTAGAAGCTCACGATAAGGAAATAGGCCAAAACGTTCAAGCATTCTTAGAAACATTTTGACTTCTGTGTGTTTATGAATGTGGAAATTCTAAGTGAACAAGTGAAAGCCGTGGTAATATTTCTAGTTCAATTTCCAAAGGATTTTAATCTGTGTCTTGGTGGCAGGGTTTTAGAGCACGTGGAGAAGTGTCGTATCTGGCTGTGTTCCATATGTCGCCATTAGCACCTTGTTTAGTCTGATATGGTTCCTCATCTCCTCTCCTCTCCTCCCCTCCTCTCCCCTCCCCTTCCCCCTCCTCTCCCTTCCCCTCCTCTCCTCTTTTCTCCAGCTCTCCTCCTCTGTCTAAGTTTGGTTGGACTACATTTGGTTTTAAGGGAAAAAGATTGACGACATGGAAAATATTTGGAATATTTAAGGAAAAATAGAGCTACAAGGATGATTCTGGAAGAACGAGTGTACAAGTTTGATGCAACTAATGTTGAAAGTCTCCCTCCCCCACCCCCCAAAAAAAAGAAAGAAGAAAAAGGAAAGAAAGAATGAATACCAGATAGACTTAATATAGAAAGTTCCATTTAAAGTCAGAAGAAAAGAAAAGGTGGTGTGTTCCTGAAATGGAGGACTCCCAGAAAGAGCTAGCGCAGCCTTCAGACATGGAAAATTAAATTTCCTAAAATAGAAATAGAAGTATAGGAAAAAGGTATAGACGAACATTTATGTAGCCTTTGCAGGAAAAGATTCTTGTCAACCAATCAACTAGTGATTGCATATTGATATGTGTTATATGTGTGAGCACTGACACATGCATGCCATAGTACACATGTTGATGGAGGATGACCTTGGGTGTTGGCCCTGACCTTCTACCTTGTTTGATACAAGGTCTCCCTTACACTTTCTACTGCCTACACAAGGTTAGCTGGTCTGAACTCCTGGGGATTCTCCCATCTACAGCTTCCAGGCCACCATAGGAGAGCTGGGGTTATAGCCCAGTGCCCTGTGGCCTTTGGCTTGTGTGTAGACTCTGGGACTTGGAACTCAAATCCTCATGTTTATGTGGCAAGTTTCTCCCCATGCGCCATCTCTTTAGCTGAAACTTGCTTTTGAAAAATTTTTCTTTTTCTCAGGTACAATCTGCAGTGTAGCCAAGAATGGCCCAGAATCTGTGATCTTCCTGCTTTGCCTTCCTCAATGTTCAAATTCCAGATGTGTGCCATCTCATCCATTGTCTACTTACAGGAGAAAGTCTCCACTAGAGACCAAATCTGAAGTGTAAATTACATATATTCAACCAAAAGATGTCCAGGTCAGAAACTCAGTTTACATAAAGGCAACTAGCAAATCATAAAGGGAAATATTAACTATACCGCTCAAACACTTACTGTTAGCTTAGGCTGGAAGAAGCAGGCACTCACGTCCTGACTTGTAGGTGTGAACTGACACCTTTTTTAGAGGTGTATCTAGCAATGTAGCTTATAAACTTTGAAACTTACAGGTTCTGCCACAAAAGCCCCAATTATGGGCAGGGGTTTCCTCTTCATTCATATATATATATACCCATGGTGTGTGTGTGTGTGTGTGTGTGTGTGTGTGTGTGTGTGTGCCTGTGTGATATGTGTGTTTGTGTGTGTATATGTGGTGTGATATGTATGTGTGTGACATGTGCATGCCATGGTACATGAGAAGAGATCAGAGAACAACAAATGGGAGTCAGCCAGCTCTCACCTTTCACCACATGTGTGATCTGGGATCTAACTCACGTCATCAGGATCAGCAGCAAACACCTTTATCCATCTTGTCAACCAAGAACAGGGCTTTCTAAACAAACAACAGCAACAACAAAACAGTCTTTAAGGAGCTGTGTTCATTTTAGCTGTAAGAATGTATGCCCCAGCACCACTTAAGATGCTTTGTAGATGGAGCCTAAGTCAGTGTCTAAGAAAGATGATGTCTAAATCAGTCTTGACTCAACCGTGGAATGAGATGTTGTGCAGGGCCCAGTGCTGAGAAGTCTCATGTTGTCATGGATATTCTGCCGAAGTTGTTGGAATTTATGTATTGTGTTCCAGTTATTTTTTTTAAATTTTTTAAGATTTATTTATTTATTATGTATACAGTGTTCTGCCTGCATGCATGCCTGTATGCCAGAAGAGGGCACCAGATCTCATTATAGATGGTTGTGAGCCACCATGTGGTCGCTGAGAATTGAACTCAGGACCTCTGAAAAGAGCAGTCAGTGCTCTTAACCTTAGAGTCATCTCTCCAGCCCTATGTTTGTTCTTTTTTGACGCAAAGTTTCCCCTATACAGCCCAGGCTGGCCTGTAATCTGTGATCTTCTTGCTTCAGCCTTCCCAGTCCTGGGATTACAGACCTGTACCCACCACCATACCCGGCCTCAGTTATTGTTTAGTAATAGGTTTTGAGTAGAAGTGAGATTTGGATGGTTAAAGAACCAGAGTAGAACCAGGTTCCAGGGGCTCTTGGTACCTCAGCCGTCCTCCTTGACAGCATCCGGAGCTGACTAGCTCTCCACTGAGGAGCAATCTCCCAAGTGGAGCAGACAAAGCAAATGCAACTCTCAGGCAAGTTCTTATGGGTCTGGGCTCTGTGTGGGAAAGGCCTGTGGGCAGGAGGGATGCCTGGAAGTTGTAATGTAGCTCTCTGGGCACTGTCCGGTCAGATGACTTCCCTTCTTCCAGGCCTCGGGCACTCTAGTGTGAATTGGTTAGAATACCATCTGCCCCCACCCTCCAGTTTACAGTAAACACATATCCAGGTACAAGTGCCTGGAAGCCAGCCAGTGACCCCAGGGCAAACACTGAAAAGTAACAGAACTTCCTTAGTGTGCTCTCCTTCCCTCTCTCAACCCCAGACACAGACACACACGCACATGCACATGCATACACTCGTGCACACACACACACACACACACACACGCGCGTGTGCGCGCACGTGCACGTGCACACACACACACACACACACACACACTTGCACACTTTTATGTAACTGTATAAAGTCTAGGAACTACTAACGTGTGCTTTACTCTCTTCCCCTGCCTAGTTCCTCTTCCTCTCCCTCCTCTGTCCTCCATCTCCATCTCTTCTCTCTTTCCCCCATTCACTTACAGGTAGACGGAAGCCAACAGAATTTGATGGAGAGTCTGTCTTTTAAGAAAAAAAGAATACAAAATTAAGACATTGAATTTTAAGCACAGGGCCTTGAAAGATATCAGGAAGGTGAAGAACCCGAGCTTAGCTTCCTAAGCTTCATAACAAATCTGCCTTCTACACTGGCTGTGACTTTTGCCACCTGCATGAATTTCCTTTCAGTTTTTCTAACCTATATACTACTCATAAATTATATTACATATTGTTTCCCATATTTTCAGATTGATGTAAATTATATTCTCCTTGGCTTTTTTTGTTTTTGTTTTCTTTTTTTCTTTTTCTTTCTTTCTTTTTTTTTTTTTGAGACAGGGTCTCATTATGTAACTCTGGCTGTCCTGGAACTGACTATGTAGACTAGGCTGGCCTCAAATTTACAGAGATCAGCTTGCCTCTGCTGGGATTAAAGGCATGTGCCACCATTCCCAGCTCACCATGATAATTTTATGCAACTCACTTGCCAAATTCAACATTTTCTAGTTTTTCAAATTGCCCTATAGGATTCTGTTATGTGAATACCAGAATTTACCCATTCTCTTGTTTCAGTAGTTGCTAAGACAAGAGCAGACTACAAATCCACATGTGCACACACGTTCCCACTGTAGAGCGGTTAAAGAAGCTTAGTGTTGTTCTAAGACTAGAACAAAACCGGGTCAGTCAAACACAAGTCTTAAAAAATTCCGGAAACATCCTGGCTGTGGTGAAGTCAAAACCTAATCCTGAAGGCTCGGGAGGTAAAGCAGTTGCCTTGCAGAAACTGGAGTCTGATGGCCATGTAGAATCGACATAGATAAAACAAACATGGCGGCACATGCTTGGAATCGCAGTGCATGTTGGGACAGCAACTGTGAGAGGCTGAGGCAAGAGGATCAAGAGTTTGAGGTTGGCCTGGTATATACAGAGTTTCAGGACAATCTGGGTTACAGAAGGTTCAATTTCAAGACAGAATGGAGAGGATAATTTGGACTTCCTCAAGCACGTGATAACTCCAGTAGGAATTTAAAATAGAGCACACAGGAAGAAACAGCCAAGGTGTTTACCGGCGTGCTGTTTTTGGTAATGAAAAACTTTAACCATATATTACTTATCTATCTCTGTGGTAGGCTGTTTTGTTTGTCTGTTTGTTTTGGTTTGGTTTTTCAAGACAGGGTTTCTCTGTGTTGCTTTGGCTGTCCTGGAACTCACTCTGTAGCCCAGGCTGGCTTCAAACTCACAGAGATCTGCCTGCCTCTGCCTCCCGAGTGCTGGGATTAAAGGCGAGCGCCGCCGCCACCTGCCATATGCTAGGCTGTTTAATGCCTGGTTCCCCCACTGCACTGTGGGTTCTGTGAGGGAAAGCTGCTGTTTGTCTCTGTCTCACAGCATTTCTAGGGCCTGGGATGTGGAAGCAAGAGGGGAAAATAAAAATTATAGAAAAATGCATCCATCCTAGCTACTAGTCAAGTGAAATGTGGTCTATCCATAGAATGGAGTACTAGACAGCATACAAAAGACAATATACAATTTTATATACAATTTTAAATTTTGGTAGGAACTATACCTGCGTCCCCAGAATGGTTGGTCTTGTGGGTGGAGAAGGGCTTGGAATTATAGGTAGTCTAGTTCTGGGAATAAATATCTACTTTTTTAAGGTGCATACATTTATGTGTGTGCTGCTCAATTAAAAATATTTTATTTTTATAGACCTATTTCTTGAGAATAAAGTAACCAACGATTTTTTCCATCGTGTTCTTTTTTCTTATAAACATTTTCTAGACTGCCCACAGTGTTTCGTCTATCACATTTGTAATAATAAAAAACAGTTCTGTTTGAGGAGATTACTAAAAACTTCAAACATTCTCAAAAAGTTAGTCTGAGATTACCTTAACTATTTCCACCCTGTCTCCTGCTGCTTAGTATCTAGAACCGTGTTTGCAAGGGGTGGCAAGCTTTACTGTAAAATTACACAAGGCCCCAACATTTGGAAGTGTAGAAAAGAGATCCTAAGATTCATTTAGCCCAGGCTGGCCCAGAGCTTGCCTGTAAATTTTCCACTTCTTTAATAAGGCCTACCAACCAGCACATTCCAAAGATTCAGTTTAGGAATGTAGGAGACTCCACTCCAGCTGAACGGGCCCACACTCCCGGCAGTGGGTCCTCTCAGGTGATCATGGGTTATCCTTTGATTCCTTAGTCGTTGTTATTTCAGGGACTTGGGAGCAGACATAGTCTCAGAGATTCCTTCCAGTCCTCCTCAGCAGGACAGGCGTTTCTTTTTTGTTTTTTTTGTTTTTTTTTTCTTTTCTAAGGGCTGATGACCAGTGTCTGTCACTGGATTCTCCTGCCTTCTCTCTACACCAGACTAATACTGTAGAATTGTTCATGAGATAGCCAGAGGAAGGCTTCACACCTGAAGGGCTTCCTAAGATGAAAGAACTCTCTGCTGGCATTTCGTGTAACTGTCTCAGGACCATGTCCTTTCCCTTTCTTTCCCCTTCCTTTTCTTCTCTCACTCTCTCCTCCTTCCCTTCCTTCCTTCCTCCCCCTCTACCCTTTTTTCCTGATTTTTAGTTGTTTGAAGCTCTGGCTTCAAGTCCAGCAAGTGGTCAAAAGGCAGAAAGCTTCCTTTCTTGCTGAGCTGTGCCTTCGGTGCAGTGGGAAGCCTTCCTACAAGGATGCAGCTGACAGGCCCTGCTGTGAGGGTTGGAGGTTTGAGGCAAGACTATCCCAGTCGAATAAATGACCGTTAACAGCCTCCATAGGCCAGGATATGTATGTATATCACACAGCTGCACAGGACCACTGATCTCCTCTGCTGCTCACTCAGCAAAATCAGAAGGAAGGGAATTCAGAACATGAGGTAAGCAAAGGCTCTTCTTCCAGTATGTCACTCAAGCAGTCACTCAGAGAGGAGGTGATTCACAAAAATTCCAAGCCTCTAAATCCAGGAAGTTCTAGCTCCATGGATGGTGTCAGGTAGGGGTGGGGCAGACCTAATAAACCACAAAGGCTTAAAATACCATATACTCTCTGGAAGGAGAGCTCCCATTCTGAAGAGTGCAGGCCTATGCAGTTGCTCCTATGATGTGATTGTCCAACATAGGCTTAGAGCTAAATATTAAAAAACTGTTGGTTCAGATGATGGCTGCCAGCAATGAGCCACGTTTCTATACTAAAACATGGCGAGGAAGGAGACCTCAGAACTAGGCAGGGGCATCACCCTTTGTCCTTCTGGAGTCCAGTCTGACCAGAGGTGCATACCATTGATACTCCTGGCCATTATTTGTGGAGACAGGGATTGTGCAGGATTGGATGCTAGCCTTGTGTTTTTTCAAAGGCCTGATGCCAGCGGAGGGCATCTGGTTAGCCCAGCTGACGCTCTGGGGTGAGTTCAGTCTAGGACTGCATGCTGTAGTAGATTTGAGACATCCATAGCTGTGGCAGTGGCAGGGTGGTGGTGGGGTGCTGTGGGTGTGACCAGAGACCTGGGGCAGGAATGTGGTTCACTTTCCCATGAGTCTGGGGCAGCACTGCCTTATTTCCACCCACCTTGTCTCCCCATAGATGCTATAGATGAGTAGTTGCAGGGGGCTAACCCAGCTCCTGGAGACGTCTTAAGAGCAAGTCCTGTTACCGCCACTCACCACTGCCTTCAGTTAGCCACAGTGAGAGGCAATTAGCTCTATGTCCTTTAAGCCAAAGTCACAAGGTTAACATTCACAATAATCAAAGCACATCTAAGAAACAAACCTTACCTCTTCCTCTTCCCCTTCTAGGCTATCCCCGGCCCCCACTCCCAGCTCTGCAATGGGTGTACCCCACCCACCAGTCCCTCCCTGCTTATCCCGATGCACCTGCCACATCTTGTTTCACACATGTGCCTCTGGCTGGGGAGCAGAACCCACCCTCTTGCTAATCAAGCAACAAGAGCAAGTTCATGGGAGATAATTGTGGCTGGGTAGATAGTTCCTCACTGGAGAAACATCAACCTCCTGGGTGTGTGAACATTTGATGGACAGGCCAGCAGGACCCTTTTCAGAGCTTTGGTGGGCTGTGCTGGGTACTCCCAGGCAGACTTAAGCTGAAAGATAAAACCTCTGAACCCAGCTGGGTTCTTGTTCCTTCACTGCCCAGAGCCTTGGGGAAGATTTGTCTCCTGGGTTCCAGTGCACCTGAATGCTCCACCTGCCTCCAGGCAAGTTCCCACCTGGATCCGGATGGCTAGGCTGGGCTACTGTATTTTTACTGGTGGCTCCCTTGACCCTCCATCCAAGATATGCACAACAAAGACAGAGCTGGACCTCATGAAGGGAACCCCTCACTCTTGTTTAATACACACAACAGAAGCTCCCCGCAGGCTGCAGCTACCTACTTACTTTTTAAATTATGTTTTATTTTATTTCATGTGTCTGGGTGTTTGCCTATATGTATGTTTATGCATCACTTGTGTTCCTGTGTCTGGTGCCCACAGAGGCCAGAAGAGGACACGGGATTCCCCAGAACTGGAGTTACAGTCAGTTGTGAGTTTCTGTGTGGGTTCTGGAAATTAAACCTGGATCCTCTAGAAGAATGGCCAATATTTTGTAAGTACTGACCCATCTTTTCAGCCCCCTGCTTAGTTCTTTTTAAGGATAGCCTTGATGTTCAGGGGTGTTGAAAACAGATGCTATTGACATTTGTCTAAGCTGATGCCTAAGAAGTGGGGACCTGGTAATCCTCACCCTAACTCAGCTCAGGCTGTACACTTTGAGATGCTCAAATACTATTTGTCAAATGAATGAACCTCTCTTGGGCATTGCCTGAGATGGTTACTTCATTCTGGATAGTGTTCACAAACCTTTTTGGTGACTGGTAACACACATACAGAGTGAGGCTGCAGACTTCTGTACTCAGCAGCCTGTTTTGGTGGGTGTACTGGGAAGACTTGAGTTTCCACAGACCTGGGTTGTGCTCCAGGTTTATAGATGGTACTAGGAAGCAAGGCCAGCCATGCATTTAACAAGAGAAATGAGTATCTGGACTGTGATGATGATGGTGATGGTATTGATGACTCTTGGTCAGAATCTTTCTGTATAAAAGGGAGGCTGTGAACTCACAACTGTCTTGTCTTTGTCTAATATGATATAATTTTTGGTGATAAAAAAGCAAATCTATCACTTTTGCATTTTTAAGTGTATAGTAATGGCACTAAGTGTATTCACAACAACTGAGTATGTGATGCAACCACTTCCATCTGCCATCTCCAGAACATTTCCATCCCATCAAACTAAAACTCGGTTCACCAAACTACAGATGCCCATTTCTCCTCTCGCTCAGGATCTGAGAACCATAATTGTTTCCATGTCCATGACTCAGACTCTTTTAGGTATCTCATATAAGTAGAGTCATATAACATTGGTTCTTTCTTAAAAATGTAATTAACTACATGGAGAAACCCTGTCTTGAAAAACCAAACAAGGAATGTAATTAATTCCTATTATGTATATGTGCATTATGTGGTTATGGGGGTACATGTGCCAGGGCCAACATGTGAAGGTCTGAGGAAAACTTTGTGGAATTGGTTCTTCTCTTTCCACATTTAGGTGGGTGCCTGGAACTGAACTCAGGTTGCTAAATTTGTGTAGCCAGTCCCTTTACCCGCTTAGCCATCTTTCCTGCCCCATTTGATCTTTTTTTGAATTCCTGATTTTACTTATCACGATGCCCTCAGGGTTCTTCCATGTTGTAACATGCATCAGAGTGTCTTTCCTTTGTAAGGCTGAGTCACCTTCCTTGGGATGTACAGACCACACTTAGCTTATCCATTTATCTTTGGCGGACCCCTCCGTTTTGAATGTTTTTCTGGGTTCCCCTACACAGTGAGCTGACATCCCTCTTTGTGTGATGCACATCCAATGCTCATCTCTGCCTAGGAATCCCGCAGCTGCAGAGCTGTTTACTTCTCCAAGGAATCACTAGATTTGAAGAGAGGGCCTGAATTCCCACACCACCTTTCAAAGGCCAAACAAAAGTTACACTGAGTGCTTTATAACTTCTGGACAATTTGTCTTTGTCACTTAAGTGTTTAGGCTCATGTCAACCCACTCATCTCCTTTTGAGAAGAAATCAGCCTAAATGGAATTGATCTGTACCAGCTCTGGGTACAGCTTCCCTTCTCTGGATACCTTGCTTGTGTAGGGTAACAATGAATGCTCCTTTTTTTGGCTGTATGTGATTGATTCAGTCATCAAACATTTTTATTGGTTGTCTAGTGAAGGCAATCAATGTAGTATCTCGGAACTTGACCTCTGGATCCAGATTTCCTAGGTCAGGATCTAAGTTACATCCTTAACCATGTACTATTCATTCTGTAGGTTTCTTCACTTCGCGGGACTTCCGGTTCCTTATCTGACCCACCTCATTGGGCTGTTGTGAAGATTAAATGAACTGGTATGTTGAAAACAGAACAGGGTTTGGCCCTCCATAAACATGCTATTTCACTGCACTGGCAGGGCATTGATTGGCCCAGGTGCCGGGAATGGCAGCCAGCCAGGCTGATCAGCAACAGAGCCTTTGTGGTTCACAGTCTAGTGAAATGGCTGGGCTGGTAAGTCATTTCATGACAGCTTGGATTTATGCATAGGAAAATGTGTAATTAAAAGATACATTTTTATACAAAGACTAACCTCAGTCAATTATACTTTGGCAAATGTTAGGACCGGAGAATTACGAGTCACAGGAGAGCATGAAAATGGAGCCCTGAGCTCTTTCTTACTTACTCACTCACCTATTTATTAAAAATAAACACTTGTTAGGTTCTTACAGTGTATAGATTTTAGAAAAGATCAGTGAAAAAAAGAGAAGGATCTTTTCCCCAAGAAGATAACATTTTATTGGTGTGTGTGTGGGGAGTGGGGGGGCAGGCAACAAACAATAAAAATAAACACTTCAATTAAATAGTGTATGAATCAAGAAATGCAATTGTGTTGTATAATGAGAGGCTTTATTTACTTATTGTGTGTGTTCTTGTGTAGTATATACATGAGTGTACTGTGTGTGAATGGCAGGATGCATATGCCCAGGCATGTGTATCTGGAGGTCAGAGGTTGTCAGATCTTCCCTTCTATCACTATTTTCCTTGTTTTTTTGAGGCAGTCTCTCACTAATCCTGAAGCTCACTGATTGGCTAGGTGGCCATCAAACTCTTAGGATCCTCCTGTTTCAGCCCCCAGCCCCCATGCTTGTGAGCACACCCAGCTCTTGACGTGGGTGCTGGAGATCTAAATTCAGGTCCCCATGCTTTCAGGGCAAACACTTCACTCAAGAGGGACCTTTCCAGTCCTGGAAGGTATTATGTTGTGGTGAATCTGTCTTGCTTCTTGGTAGATGGGGAGAGTGTTTTGTGTGAATGACTTGAGACTGAGGGATGATTCCAGGGTTTTTGTTTGAGCTACTAGTAGCAAATCTTGGAGGTTGAGGTGGCTTCCTAGGGGAGTCAACTTCTGTATGGAATTGGAAGGGGGATCAGCATTCACTTAGCTGAAGAGTGTCCTAAGGCTGGACCTTACACACTTACAATGATAGTGGCATATGAAAGCCCACCAGTTCAGAAGTACTTTGTCCTGCATAAGACATTCTTATGTTTTGGATTTAATGGGAATATCTTATACATTCAAGAAGTATTTACTAGGCTTTTAAATAGATGCGTGTATGTGCGTGTTTTGTGTGTGGATGTGTGTGCCTGTGTAAGTGGAGGCCAGAGGACAACTCTGGGTATTGTTCCTCAGGTGTTATCCACCTTTTTGAGGCAGGGTTTCTCTTGATCTTGGAGATCACTGATTATTCTAGACTGGCTAGCCTGAGAACCCCAGGGAGCTCCCCTGTCTCAGCCTCCCTACCACAGGGATTACAAGCATATACTACTAGCCTGGAATTTTTACATGGCCTCTGAGGATCAAATCCAGGATTTCATGCTTGCAAGGCAAGCCCTTTACTAACTAAGCCATTTATTTAGTCTGGACATCTAAAAATTTTAAATATTTAAAGACTTTTAACATCCCAAGAAGCATTGTATCTACTAAGCAGAAGGCGAGTCTGAGGTCCGTGATGCTTTCCAATAGTCGATTAAACTGGTCAAGGACAGAGTCCTATGTCACACTTCTCTTCTTGCTGATAGTGTCACCCTTAGCTAACCTTCCTTGGGTGGAGATACACAGGGACTCAATCTATTTATTTGAATATCTTGAATGTCTCCATCTTACTCTTTAATAGCAATCCTTAGGTGGGAAGGAGATAAGAGGCGTGAAAGGGCTTGAAAGTTGTCAAAGGTTATGTGAGCTGCCAACCACCCACTTGTGGGAGTAGAGAGACCTAGGGACTAAGTGGGAAGGCTGCTTTCTTGGGACAAATGGTGGATCAAAGGACAAAGGGACACCTAGCAGAAAGACATTTTTAGTGGGTAAGAGATAGTATTCTTACACCTAAGCAGGTGCATGCTGTCTTGAGTACTATGTACACGCCCTTTGATGAATCAAGTGTGCATTTCTGGTGGGTTCATATTAGGAGCAGAGAAGTGGGTTATGCATATGTTCAGCATTAGCAGATACTGCCAGACTGCCTTCCAAATGGACTGTATAATAGAAATGTTGATCAGTTTTAAGAAAGGGACTGAAAATGCTGTCTGTCTTCGGGACCTGCCCTGAGTTTTGATAAATAGTCCTTTGTAGGCAGTGTTCTGCTTCTCAGACCAACTTGGTGAACTTGGGTTACATTTTAGAGAATGTATTTATTACATCAAGGGGACCCCTGTCATTGACAAAGGCGAATTAGAACTTCACAGTCTATATGTAGCTGGAGCTTTAGCCAAGGGGGAAATGTACCATCCAGTTGGTTCAAGCACAGTCCATTGTGCGCAGATATTAGATCCCTCCTGTAGCACAGTGGGTCATTTGGGAAGCCCAGACTCCCTAAAGAGTCTTCCTAGCACCATCCTTTCTCCCTCCTTCTGTTCCTCTCACCCCCTCTTACCTCTCTTTTCTTTTACTTTTTATGCAAGTAAGCAAGGTTTACTCAGAGTCATAGGAACGGCTAATTGGAGCAAGGGAGGAATGTGAGAAGGGGTTGCCCTTTTTGTTCCGGAAGACTTCTTTTTAAAGTTCTCTCTCTCACGTGTGTTTTTTTTTTTTGTGTGTGTGTGTGTGTGTGTGTGTGTGTGTGTGTGTGTGCACATGACGAGTAGAAGAGGGTGCCTCCCCTTGGAGCTGGAGTGTGGGTGTTGGGAATTGAGGATCCTCACACTTTTAACCCCCTGAGCCATCTCTCCATCACCAACTTTTCTTTCCTTTTTTTTGAGATAGGATCTCACTGTAATTCATGCTCGCATGGAACTCACTATATATATTTGGTTTTTCGAGACAGGGTTTCTCTGTGTAACTTTGTGCCTTTCCTGGAACTCAACTCTGTAGACCAGGCTGGCCTTGAACTCACAAAGATCTTCCTGCCTCTGCCTCTGCCTCTCGAGTGCTGGGTTTAAAGGCGTGCGCTACCTCCACCCGGCAACTCACTATATTTATTCCACTATATTTACTCACTACATTTACTTATGAGCCGTAGACTCATAGCAATCCCCCTGCTTCAGCCTCCTGAGTGCTAGGATTACAGGTATGCACCCCTACACTCTTCAGTACTACTCCATCTCTGAAGGAGCTACAGCTATGGTTACCCATGGGTTAACCCTTCTTCTCCGTCACCTGACAGTCTCTGGTGCTCACTCAGTTCTGCCGTGTCAGGATGTGGCACCGGGTTCCTTTGCATGACATTCTCCTGTGGCTTCACAACTGCTCTGCAATGGTCTTCCACCAGCAGCTGGAAGCAGGGAGAGACACGCTCCATACAGATAGATGCCACCAGCAGAGGGTACCAGGGACAGTTGTAGGGGCTGGTGTTCCTGATCACCAGGGGATGGTCTCTCACAAGGGCAGCTCTTGGAAACAGAGGTTTTTGTTTTTTTACTTCACCCTGGTGTGTCTCCAAACCATGTGCTTCTGACTTTTCTGCCATTCCATCTTCATTTTCCTAAAGCACATCCTTCTTTGCTCAGTTGTCTGTCCGAGGCACTGGAAATGGGGTACGTATGCTGCCTGGAGGATTGTAAGTACTGATTGTCTGATTCATGATGGGAAGCCTCTGTAAGCCATCTGGGGGAAGTCAGCCAACATGGCTGCCCTCTACTGTGTGTGTCAGGTGAAGCTGGCCAGAGCTGGGACTAGGTGACTACTGATTTTGAGAGCACATATCTGAGATCTGACTAATGACAACAATAAAGGAATATTATCAGCCTCAGAGTTTATTTCAGAGGTGAGAATATTGGTCAGGTGGGAATGGCTCATGTCTCTAATTTCAGCACTTGGGAGGCTGAGGCAGGAGGATCACGGCAAGTTTGAAGCCACCCTGGATCACATAATGAATTCAAGGCTAACTTGGGCTATAAATTAAGATCTTCATTAAAACAAAACAAAACAAGAAACAAAACCAAAATACTACAAAACAAAACAAAGAGTGAGCATATGAAGGAGTTGGAATCCTCACCCGAAGTTTGGTACCAACAACCTCTTTTGTACTCCAGGACTTTTTGGGTCTCTTTTGCTGGCCTGTAAGATGGGATATAAAGAGTAGATTATATTCTAGGTCTCATTCAGGTCCTAACTTCATTTTATCCTAAGAGAGGTGGCCTCCTAATTACCTTTTATAATAGAGACGTTGGAAGAATTAAATATGGCCCTCTGTCTTGTTTCTCCATAATCTACCCAGAGCCTCCAAACCTGAATTACAGTATATATTTTTCCTTTACAAACCAGGGATGCCTATAATACTATAAGGCCATTATAAAGGAATGTGAACCTCTTTCCCAAATAAATTCTTACTGAGTTAGGAATATTTCTTGTCATCTCAGTGCATGCCCTTAAGGAGCTGAGCATGTACCAGGAGCAGTAAGACATAGCTGAACCATGCTATAGAGTGAAATGTGTCGGGAGTAGGGCATAGGCAGGGTGGAGTGTCAGGACTCATCTCCCTGCTAGAGGTCAGAGAAGCTCCATGGAAGATGCATCATGTGCCTGGCACTGGGAACTGGATATTGGCTACAATTCTGATGGCTAGAGGTGTGTGTGTGTGTGTGTGTGTGTGTGTGTGTGTGTGTGTGTGTGTGTAGGGCTTTCCACCTAAGGATGTAGGGAGATGATGGGAAATAAAAAGCGAAGAGTGGCTAAGATTATGGTGACATATGTCCTGGTTTTCTCAGGACACTCAGTTTATCCTTTCTGTCCTGAAGTGATTAAGAGGTCATTTTCTTATTCCCAAGAGTGGCCCAGTTTGGGCAATAAGTTCTAGAGTCTGTGTGGCTCTAAGGGATGCTGTTGCAGAGGCCAGAAACACATCTGGCTGATGAGATCTGAGAGGTAGAAAAGGAGAATCAGGAGGAATAGGCAAGCCCTAAGCTTTTTGGAGAGTAAAAAAAAATCATGTAAAATGCAGAGAAAATGGTGTTGGAAGAAGTTGTTGACCAGGCCTGTAATCCAGACTGCTTGGAAGGTAGAGACAGGAAGACGGAAGGTCAAGATTTGCCTGGACAATGGAGTAAGTTCAAGGTCAGCCTGGGTAATGTAGTGAGACTCTGTCTTCAAGTGAAAACTAAGAAGGCCTGGGGATTCAGCTTAGAGGTAGATCACTTGCCTGCTAAATGCTAGGTCCTAGGTTCGATCCTTAGGATTCAAAGGGAAAAAGGTCAGGATTGTGGAGAACGGTTATAAATTTAGTCTGAAAATGGTTGTAATGGGCTTTGCCCTAACTGGGCCCAAACCAACATTAGTGGTTTGTTTGTTTGTTTTAGGGGATAAGGTAGCAGTTAGGATTAGAGCCAGGGACCCTTAGATTCTTGCCTGTTCCCCACTGTTCAGAGTTGACTCATGTCCCTCCAAATTCATGTCCACCCAGACCTATGAGTGTGACTTTATGGTCTTTGTGGATGTTATCATGGCTGATGAGGTCATAGCAGGATAGGGTAGGCCCTAAACCCCGTGTGCAGGTATATTTATAAGAAGAGCTAGAAAAGCACAGGAGGATGGTCATCCAGGAGGAAGGTCATCCAGGAGGAAGAAGGTCATCCAGGAGGAAGGTCATCCAGGAGGAAGAAGGTCATCCAGGAGGAAGGTCATCCAGGAGGAGGAAGGTCATCCAGGAGGAAGGTCATACTGTAGTAAGGTGCCCATGAGCTGCAGTGTTTGCCTTGGCCACACTATTTGCTTTTATATATATATCCCATTTTGGCTAAACAATTCCCCAAACCAAATGAGTTGGCTTCCAAAACTAAAGTAACTTCTATTACTAGACTCCTACTTCCCTACCATCTTGACTCCCTGTAATGGCTGCCACTGATGTATATACATTCCCAGACCATTTTTTTAAAAAAATCTATCATTCACCTTATGCCTTAGCTACCCTTAGCAATGGCCAAACATGGGGTGAAAAGTCAGTCCCTTTCTCCTGTTCCCCTTTCTGTCCTGTAACTACCCCAACCTGTAAGCAGAGTGGAGACTCGATCTCTGGTTTCTTCAAGACCTCAGCACTGGGCAGAGAGTTTCCCCAGGACTGTATTGCCACTCTCCATCATGACTTGTTTCTCACCAAGCAGAGCCACTGGGCTGCAGGGCTGCCGCTTCCTTTGGTCCTGCTGAACAAAACCTCCTTTCTTGTTCCTCCTCTCGCTCCTCAGTCCACGGGCAGCAATCCTCTTAAAATGCCTAGCCGCTCACCTTTGGCACTATTACTCACATAGTTATCAACCCTGTGACTAAAAGGTTCTGTTAAGTCAGAATGTCTCATGTTGTACTGTATTGTCCTGGCTGAAGTACAGTCGCTACCGCTGGCCAGAGGGAAGCGTGCTTGACCGTCAGATTCAAAAGAAGCTTGCAATTTTCCTCCAGCCCAGTGGAAAATGGGCCAAGGTTTCCTATCGGCCTTTGTCGGTCTCTGCTCCACCATTCAGATCCCTGCCACTTTCCTGAGTCTGATCCATTTTCTCCCAAGCGACCACACTTGATTTGCCTTTTTCATCCCGAAGGTGAGACGTCTTACCTGCGGCTGACCCGCCTCTCCTGACAGCACCCTGCCCCTCCTCCTCCTCCCAATCCAGCCAGACCTCTGAGGAGACCATCCCCCACATGCCCGGCACTGACGGTTAACCTACTAATCTCCCTTCCCTCCACTGCCACTCCCTGCCTTCTCTGCCTCACACCTGTCCTCATTCAACAGCTCCTCCTGCCCAAGCTCACTCCACTCTTCTGCCCTGTGAGGCTGCCTTCCCCGAAGGCCTCACGATTGTCCATGATCCCTTTTATGTCACTGGTCTATTTCAAAGAGAAACATGTTTGAACTCCTTTGCTTCCAATCCAGTGCCTATCACAAAGAGTGTCAATATCGTACCCTTTGACCTGACCTGACATGACGTTTGTCACCTTGCCCTCTTCCCTTTCTTATGAGGACAGGGAGTGTGTCTGGATGGCAGCTCATGCACATACCAACACGCTTCATGCCCAGGCTGAGGATTATAACCCAGCTGGTGTTGCTTGGCAGTTTCAGACACCGGCTGGGATAGCCAGGCGATTCAGATGAGCTCCCAGATGGCAGCAAGGAGAAGGCTGGAATGGAAAGGTTGCCCTTAAGGCAGTCAATTATGACAAAGGCAAAGAGATTACTCAAGGGGTTGAAAATGCAGCTTTCTTCTCCTGCTTGCCTGGAACCATGACCAAATACCCCGGTCTGACCCCTGACACCCATGATGGGCGATCACATCTCTGCCTTCATTTTATCTCTCTGCCAGTGCCCGCATTAGAAAAAAACTCCAACTATTAGAGGAATGCCCCTATACCCCTCCAAGAGCCTTTACAAAACAGCCTTTAAGGTCTTTCATAACAGAGAGGAGAATCTTAAATACTCAAATGCTGGCAAGCAGCCTTATGCCAGGATTCATCTCAGGGTAACTCAAACTGGGGAGTAAAACTGTTTGCTCTCAGGGCTAGCCCACCCAGGGCCTCTGGGCAAGAACCTGCCCCAGCTTACAACTGCTGCTCATTCCCCCTCTCCTGAGGGGAGCAAAGGACACTGAAAATCAAACTGTGCTAGACACCAATTCCGGCCAAGTCCCAATCACCGGCCTTAAGCTTGGCGAGCTTGCTGGGATTGACATCTGTTGACAACTGACTGGGCCAAGGAGGTGCTGCTCCCGCCATCCATCGGCCTCACTCAGCCCAGGGAGACGCTGTCTGTAACTGGTAAGGTTATTTCTTTTTTATCTGATACGAGAGCGAATTGTTTGGTTTTTTACCAGAATTTTCCTGATCTGTATGGAGGACCCCTTCTTCTATGATAGGGGTGAAAGTCATTCCAACCAAACCTAAATGACTGTGTAACCTTTTGGGCCATCCCCTTCCCTGTTCCCAGTTGTCCGATGACTCTCCTGGGACAGACATTCTGGAAAATTTCATGCCTCTCTTATCTTCCCATCATAGTCCCTGCAAAGCAACTCCCTTCCTACTGCTTAGCCGTCAGACCTTACTGGGTCCCGGGACACCTTCACCTTCACGGCTTCTCGTTCTCCACTCATCCTCTGGTCTGGGGTACCACCCACCACGCTGTTTCTACCTTCCAACCCTCCTTACTGATTTCATTGTAGGGCCCCTCAGTTTTTGTTTTGTTGTATGGGAGCCCCAGAGGCCCAATACCCTCTACCCCCCTACTGGCCTCAAGGAACTTAAACCTATAATTATCTGAGTCCTGAAAGCCTACATTTCAGGACTTACCAACTCTCCCCACGACATACCTATTCTGGCAGTCTGAAAGCCAGGTGGTTCTTATCGCCTAGTCCAAGACTTGCCTGATTAACCCAAATTGTAAGTTTCTCTTCTGCCGGGGATCCTTAATCTTTATACCCGTCTACCCTGCATTCTTCCTTCCAGCTGTCGGTTCTCAGTCCTGGACTTCACAGATACTTTACGCTTCCTCTCCACCCGACTTTGTCCAGATCTTTCTGCAGTTACTTGGACAGACCCTGGCACCCAAATGTCCACCTAGCTAACCCTGACGGCCCTTCCCCAAGGATTCCATAAGATCCCTCATCTCTTTGGCCTGTAAGTCCCCTTCATGATCTGCTGAGCCTCAAACTCCACTCCGAACTCTTCTCCCATGTGTGAACGACCTTCTCCTCTGCAGCCCCTCTTCTGCCCTGTCTCCACAATCCATCTCCATCTTTCTTCATGTCCTAGCTGACCATAGCCGCACAGGGTCTTCTCCCAGGCAACCTACTTTGGCCCCTCCCTACCCCTCTCTTCCTGTGGCATACCTCAAAGCTGCAAATCTCGGTAACCCGGGACATACTCCCTCTGCTGGAAAACAAAACAAGCCAACAAGTCAGCTAAATGGGATCCTCTCTCCCTAGTGGGTTACTTTCTGATGTGGATTTCCAGTGTGGGGGGTCTGAGCCAAACCCATTTATCAAACTGCTTGTTGTACTTTCGCAGAGCCCCTGGGCTTTTCCTGACCTATCTGACTTACCTTCTCCAAGCTTTAGGAGGCTCTGACTACTTCTACACCCCTCCAAACCTTTTGATCTGTTTGTCTGCTCCTCTCCTAAGCTCGCCTCGGGTCTCTTCTGTCACTTTGATGGAGAAACAGCCCCAAGTAGGAGCCTATCCGACTAAACATACTCAGTAGTATAGGTTTGGCCCTTTTGCTTAGCGACCCTCAGAGACTCCTGTCTTAATGATACAAGCCCTCAAACTCACCTTCTGGCTCCTTCACCGCTGTCTCTGCCTGCCACAGTCTCCTTGGGATCACAATCACTGCTGCTTTCTTTCCCTCTTACATCCAATAGACACATACATTCTATCTCTGCACCGCCCCCAGTCACCTTTCAAAGGCATGAAACCCTGCATCCAGCCCTCCTTGTTCCTGAAGACTTTAGTTCTCCAAAGGACTCCGATGCTTGCACTGATCTCCTTGAATTGCTGCTCCCCACTTGTGGCCCACCTTGTCAGGGGCTCCCATTGCTGGGGCCTCTAGCTGGGCCGTTGGTGGGAGCTCCTTTCTTTGTATATATAAAACATAAATTTTTTATTGATTCTTTGGGAATTTCACATCATTCACCCCAATCCCACTCACCTCCCAGTCCCCCCATATCCTCCCTTCAGCTCTGCACCATTTCCACAAAAAGACCTCTCCCCGCCCCCCCAAACAACTAATAATAGCACAACACAAATAAACAAACACCTCTCTGGTGGGAGCTCTTTTTTAAGGATTTATTTTTATTATTTGTAATTATGTGTACGTGTATGTGTCTGCATGTAGGTATAATGTATATGCATGTGAGGACAGGTGCCCCTGGAGGCCTGAGGCATTAGATTCCTCTAGAGATGGAGTTACAGATGGTTATGAGGCACCTGGCATGGGTTCTGGGAACCAAACTCTTGGCCCTCTGGAAGAGCATCAAGTGCTCTTACCCACTGAGCCATCTCTCCAGCCCCATGGGAGGTGCTCTTTTAAAGAAGCCCATCAAGCTTCAGGCTATGACACTGTCACAGATGCTGCTCCCAAAAAAGTTCAACCTCTCCCCTCCCACTCCCACCACCTCGCAGCAAGCAGAACTCTTTTCTCTTCCCTGGCCCTCACATTAGCAGGAAACGGAAGGCTAACATCTACGTCAATTTCAAACATGCACGTTACACTCTAATTCTCATGCCACAGTTTGGCAAGACAGAGGCTTTCAGACTTCAACAGAGCACCCCTATCATTAACCACAAAGTCCTTCAGGTTGCCTGCCTGCTTCTGGCAGCAGCGGTCATCCACTGCTCAGGCCCCCATGAAACAGGTAACACTGGTCTCTGCCTCAATACTCCCAGCCCTCTGGAGTCTGCTTACCCAGAGCTCGTGTTTTCCTTTGTTCACTTTTATCTTTCCAGTCCTTGTTCCTTTTCAACCTATATATCTCCTGTGTGTGTGTGTGTGTGTGTGTGTGTGTGTGTGTGTGTGTGTGTGTGTGTTTTGAGGGTGTCAAGCTATCCTCAAAGGTTCTTGAGACTCCCATTGCGCCCTTTTCTGTTTGGGCCCCCTTTTCCACTCTACGTGATCACTCCCATGTGAGACATCAACCTCTGCTCACCTTGCTCAAGACCTCTACTGTCCACCTTGTCACAGACCTTCCGCACCACACCATCTTCCTCTCTCACCACACCCCAGGACATCTGGGACAGAAGTAGCAGATCGACTTCACCCAACATGCTGCCCTCTGGGTGACTGAGACTTTCCCCACTAGGTCTGTCTAAGAGGACACAAGAGGTTTCTCACATCCTTCAAATCACTCCTCACTTTGGCCTGCCTTTGTCTGTGCCATCTGACAACGGGCCCGCTTTTTATTTATTTACATTGTTATCATAAAACAACACTTGGCTACCTCTTTAGGCACCAAATACTCTTTTCACACTCTCTCTAGACCTCAGTCCCCAGGAAATGTGAACCATGCCAATGTTCATCTCAAACAACACAGCTTATGCTTGTAATCAATCTGTCCCAGCTAGCTTATCTACCTCTTACTCTCCTTCATTTTCAACTTCCTCTCAGAAAAGCCCCTTAGCCCCAGCCCCTTAGAATTCAAGTACCACTGGTCTGCTGCCACCTTCTCTCCGAGCACATTTCTGGATGTATGAACTGCTTTAGATATAACCACTCACATTCTGCAGGCATTTGGCTCACAAATACCTTCCTAAACTCATGCCCATCCTGAGTGTTCTAGCAGGGACCTCACCAGGTAATTGTAACTACCGAAACAGAAGCAAAGGTAGGGGCCATCTCTTACTGGCTACACCACTCTGAGCTCAAAAGGGCTCCAGATCCTAACTTTAGAACTCTTAATCCTTCTGGTGACCCTCCCCCACCTCTTCTCTCACAGGTCTGACCTTTCAACACATCACCTGCATGGCCTGGAGCCACCCAGACTTACCAGCCACCTTTGAACACCCTGACAGAACGAGTTTCAGGACTGGAGAATCCACAGGACCAACCTCTCTGCGCCCCGCACTCCTGCTGGCCATTCGTAAAGCACCATGACATGCCTTTGGGTCCTCAGTGTGATCCTTCTCCCCTGCTCCTTGTCCTATCCCGAAAGCTGGATGCCCTTTGTAAACCTGACCCACCGCATCCTACGTGATACCAACTCTTCCTTTTTTTCCAACTGCTGGGTCTGCTTGTCCACCCAAACCCAACGGTCTCTAGCGGTGCCAGCTCCTCTGTCCACTTGGGCAGACTCACCCATGAAGCTTCACCTTACCTACTCAGCCAAGCCCTTTCCTGCTTCCTATCCAATCACTGACATCGAGAGGCGCCTCCAGCTCTTTCATCCCTTGAGGGCCTCCTATTCCTTCCACAATCCTGACCGACGGGCCATTGCTTTCCTCCAGCTCGTCAGCTCAACAGGCATATTTCCAATCATCACCCGACTCACCTCTGTGATATATCCCGGCAAGGAGCGCTTCTTCGAATCTGCCCAACGCCCTTTATGGGGACCGCTCTTTACAGAGACCCTCCTCATGTCACAGGCTCCTCTCTGCATATCACGCTTCTTCAAGGTCTCAGCTTACGCCACGTTCGTAGGCACCCTCTCTGCCTCTCTCTGCAACTACACCCTTCACCTAGCACCTTCTACTAGTCATGAAAACCTAGATCTGTCCACCACCCATCCTTTCAAACAGGCAATGAAAAGACCAGATGCCAAATGGAAGAATCCGCTCCGCTTTTCCGGACCCCCCTCCCTCGTCTCCTCGGAAGCCTCTTATTCTCCCTGTCCAACAGACATCAAACACTGCCATACCTCCCCAGCCACTCCCTGGATGCGCTGTCCTCTCGTTCCCTTTGGCGCTTGCTATAGTCTTACGCTATTTGAATCAGACAACTTAACCCACCCCATTACTATGTCAGTGGACCCTACCAACTTCAAGATCAAACTCCAGGGTCACAGAGACCCCTATCCACTCTTCCACTACCAGCCCCTCACAGGAGCTGCCCTGTCTGGACAATATTCTGTCTGGGAAAATGAGGTCACTGTTCAAGAAAACTGGGATGTCACCTCAAACATATTCTCACAACTCCTGACCTTCTCATACTCTTTCTGTCTCAACTCTTCAGGAGTTTTCTTCCTCTGTGGAACATCAACGTATGTCTGTCTCCCGGCCAATTGGTCTGGGGTCTGTACCCTTGTCTTCCAGTACCCGGATATTGAACTCCTCCCCGATAACCAAACGGTGTCTGTCCCTCTCTTTGCTTCGGTTCTATCCTCAGCCTCAGCTTCTCGCCCCAAAAGGTCTCCTCACCTCTTCCCCTTCCTTGCAGGCCTGGGCATCTCTGCTGCCCTTGGTACTGGTATAGCTGGCTTGGCCTCCTCAACTTTTTATTTCCAACGGCTTTCTAAGGTTCTTTCAGATACCCTGGATGAAATAGCTGCCTCTATCACTACTCTCCAGAACCAAATAGACTCGCTCGCCGGCGTCGTTCTTCAGAACCGCAGAGCTCTGGACCTCATCACTGCTGAGAAAGGGGGCACCTGTCTCTTCCTCCAGGAAGAGTGCTGCTTCTATGTAAACCAGTCTGGAGTAGTCCGGGATGCCG
Source organism: Onychomys torridus (assembly GCF_903995425.1). Taxonomy (NCBI): domain Eukaryota; kingdom Metazoa; phylum Chordata; class Mammalia; order Rodentia; family Cricetidae; genus Onychomys; species Onychomys torridus. The sequence goes on along the minus strand of NC_050451.1, from coordinate 57,801,701 downwards.
CAAGGAAACTCCGAGAACGAGCATCGAAACTTGGCGAACATTCTGACTCTTGGGGACAGTGGCCTGACCCGGGACACTGGCTACCATGGCTGGCTCCCTTCCTGGGACCTCTTCTCTTCATTTTCTTCCTACTGACGTTTGGGTCTTGTCTTCTTAACTGCCTGACCCGCTGTGTGTCCCAGAGACTTGGCTCCTTTGTCCAGGACACCACCCAAAGGCATGTGGACAGCATCCTCCGAAATTTCCAATATAAAAGACTGCCTCAGGACTCCCCAGATGAAGATCCCACTCCTGCGTAACAGGAAGCAGTTGTGAGAGCACCAACTGTGCCCTCCTTTCTACCCAGTTAATGGGAACAAAGTCAGGAGTGTTAGTCGTGGCCACAGTGTTTCGTATCAGTGACAAGTCCAGAAACTAAAGCAATTTGGCCTCAGGAGCTAACATTATTCTTTTTCCAGATTCAAGACCTTCCTCCCTTGTCACTACTCCATCCCTGAGGTGTGGTCATGAGAGATATTTCTCCATTACCTGACATTCTTTATTCTCCATTATTCTGCCACTCAACTGAGCTCCTAAGCTACTCCTAGCAATGACAAAGTTGAGGCCACAGAAGGAACATTTTCAGTGCCCCAGTCTGCAAGTGCAGAGTGGGCTCTCTAGTGTCTTATACCAGAGATCTTTGTTCCCCAGGTCTGTGCTGTCATGGAGTGGCTTGTTTCCTTATCTTTTTTTTGCTTTCTGACCTCACACAAAGAGCATTGAGGTGGCAGGGAGTTTCTAGAAGCTGGAAGGGGCCGCAAGGTCCTCTATGACAGCTTTCAGAGAGAGAGTAAGACACTGTTGTCCCTTCAACCTTGAACTTGACCCTTCAAAAGATAATAAACTTCTGTCGTTTCAAGCTATCCCCCAATAGGAGCATATTGGTACAGCAGGCCCAAGACACGGATCAACTCTGAACTGTAGGTGTGGTAGGACGTTCAGGCGGAGCCATCAGGGAGCACATGAAGCAGGCATGGAGAGCAGAGGTTGGGGTAGGATGCACCACTGAGCTGCCCTTGGTAACTGGGGTGGGCAAGAGGACCCCAGGGAAGGGAGGAGAGAAAGGAGAACAGAACCCAGAGAGGAACGAGAGGTCGAGTGGGTGGGAGGAAAGAGTGGGGAGTGAGGGAGGATTCGGGGGAGAGGGGTGGGATCTAGAAGTTCGTGCTGGGGATGTTACCAGAGTTGTCAGGGGCCGAGCTGGGGCCCTGGCAGCCCTAACAAACTAGGCTTGGCCACCTGTCCTCAATAGACCAATTATCGTCACAATTAATAGTAAGAAGCAGAAAAAGACGTATTCAATGTGGCCACACCGGGAAGAGGAACCAAGAAGCCCATGGAGTCCCCTCCCTCCTCAAGTTCTGACATGAGCTTTAGGTTTAAGTAGAAAGCAGGAGGTGTGTATAACTAAGAAGTCCTGTTCAAGGTGCAGTCCCTCCTGTCAGCATTGTCCCAGTTAGGTCTCTTCTGCAAGGTGGTCGGACACGTCATCCTAGCTGTGTGGTGTCTCTTCTGAAGAGGCAAGCTCCTCCTAACTGGCAGCGCCTCAGCCTTTCCTTCATCTGGTGTGAGACTCCTAGGGAGATCCCAACTTCTTAGGAATCCTTTCAATAGCCTGACAGTATAAGTGCCCCTTTAGAACACCTTCATTCCTGGCAGGGCAGTGACAGGAATGGAGACAGCTGGGGGGCCAGGGGCTGACTTGGCATTGAAGTCATCAGTGAACCTTCTAAGACTGAGAACCCACAGAAAACGGCAGGGATTAAAAATTACCACACAGGGTTTTGAAAAGTGTGCCATAAAGGAGTGAGGAAAGGAGGTAAGGCTTTCAAGGACTTTGGGATGGGGGAGGGAGGCTGGCAGCAGTTTAAAGCGTGAGGCTGGAAAGAGAGGTTTTCCTAGGTACAGGAGGCACTGGTATGTTTGTGAAAATGGGCTGGGAGGGGGTAATCTTATGGGCCAGCCAACACGGTGGGCAGCTGGTGGATGGCCTATGGTCCACCCTACAGAGGCACAGATAGGACCTGTTTCAGCCATAGTGCGCTCACCACTTTGCCTCCCATGCCCGTTGACATCCCCTTTGGCCACTCTGAGCTTGGCTATGGAGTGAGAGCAAGGCCCACAGCAGTGCAGAAATATTGGTCCAAGATGGTGTCTTCAGGTCATGCAGCATGGGGCAGGCACTCCCCAGGAGCAGAACCGGACCACCTCTTAGCACTTGGGCTTTGCTGCTGTCACGTTGTCACGGTGACTTGTGGACTGGAGTGGCCGAGGCAGGAGGAGGGGGCAGACTCTTAAGAGGGGGAGTAGGTTAACAGGTCCTCTCTACCTGCTGATGGGATCCTCAACTGTACCTACCTGTCACCACCTGTGATCAAAGGAAGCCTGGTAAACTGAGGCAGTTCTGTCCCACCTCTTCATTTTTTCCTCTGTTTCTTCTTCTGTGTCTTGGGGGAAACTTACTCCTGAGGATGAGTCATAGGTCAAGAGTCTATAAATAGTACTGTCCTTGGAAAAGCAAGGGATTCTGGGATTACAGGGACACATGCGCAGTTGTGAGGGAGTTTGTGGGCTTTTGAATGTATACACTTGAGTTAAAATTAGTCATGCAGATGCTTTCATTTTCAACCTTCCGAAGTATTTCACTCTGTGTGTGGTTAAGTGTCCGTGGCTGTAGCCTATAGAGGAAGCGGGCCAATCTAGAGGCCAGAACCTCATTGTCAGTAAATGGTGGAACCAGAGCTGGCACAGGTCTGTGAGCCAAAGTTAGAGGCTGTGCACCCTGCATGCTCAGCAACTTCCTCTTTCTAAACTAAGCTTGGCTTCCAGTTGGCCTGGGGCAGATGGCATGCTGACATCTTCAGGCCTTCAACGGTCAGGAACTTTATGCAAGACTCCAGCGGAATCATTACTCTGCATCTCCTGACCTGACCCTGGAGAGAATATCTACTCCGCAGCCAATCTTCTGATTCTGGGTTCCTGGGCTCCTGCCTTTCAAAGAGCAGCTTTGTCAGCGCAGGGTGTGTCCAAAACACAGGGTTCTAGGGCTGGAATGTGGATCTTGTCCCAACAGGCCTTCCTCCAGGCTGGCTGCTGGATTCCCATGTCCAGCTGTGAGTCCTCCACCACCACGGGCCCTTCGACTGCTATGCGTGGTATTGTTGGAGGTGTGGATAGCAGACTCCAGGCTAGGTCTCTGAGGATAACTCCCAGATGCACACAGCCAAGATGGTTTCTCGAGGGAACAGCTATCTCTCACATCATTGAAGGTGGGGGATCAGGAGGTCACATATGAAGCTCTCAGGAAGAGCTTGGGAGGCTGCCATCATTCCTGCCATCAAAGCCTCTCAATAGTCACCTCTCTGGTGGCCAGACACTACAGAAAACAGCAAGCAGCAGCAGATGGCTCTGGTTGCACTTCTGCCGTCCAGGTCTCTCCAGTTCATCTACTGGTAGACCAGCACATCTGGACCGCTGGCTGCAAGGGCATCTTAAAACTGTGGCCACTGCAATTCAGAGAGTATAAAATACATATGGGTTCACAGGCCTTCATATAGAGAGGTAGAAAAAAAACCAAAACACTGAGCACTTACAGCAAGTGCTCACAGATTTGCAGTTGGGCCTGACTTGAGTTCTTTTCATAGATTTTTAATATAAATCATATATAAATCATATATAAATACTATAGTTACACAATTTCCCTAACTCCTCCTCCAACTCCTCTTGAGCTCTCACACTCCTTCTCAATGGCCTTTGTTTTTAAAGAAAAGATTTGTGTTTTATGTATACGGGCGCTTTGCATGTGCATCTGCACACCAGAAGAGGACATCAGATCCCATTATAGGCAGTTGTGAGTGACCATTTGAATGCTGGGAATTGAATTCAGGATCTCTGGAAGTGCAGCCAGTGCCCCTAACCACTGACCCATCTCTCCAGCCCCAGATTCTTATTCTTTATTATTGTTACACATATACATGTACATTTATAAATACAACCTGCTGAGTTCATTTAGTATTGCTCATATGTGTTTAGGGCTAACCTCTTTGGGACTGGATAGCCTCTCGGGGCCTCATTCCTGGAGAAGACTGCTTCTCCCTCTCTTAGCAACCATTAATTGCTTGTAGTTCTTCATCTAGGGGTGGAGCCTTGTGAGAATTCCCCATCCATGTTGTCATGTCAATAGGTGGTATCATTTTTCAGGTCTTGTTTAGGCAACTGTACTGTTGTAGTTTCCTGGGTGGCACTTCCCTGTCTTCTAGAAAACACTGTTGCTGGGAGGTGGTGGTGGAACACCTTTAAATCCCAGAACTTGGGAGGCAGAGGCAGGGGGATCTCTGAATTCAAGGCCGGCCTGGTCTACAGATCGAGTTCCAGGACAGCCGGGGCTACACAGAGAAACCTTGTCTTGAAAAACTAAAACCAACCAACCAAACAAAACAAAATAAAGCAACAACAACAAAAAATAGAAAAACCCCCCAACCACTCTTCCCCAGCAGATGTCCTGGTCCTCTGGTCCTTATAACCTTCCTGTCCCTTCCACATCCATGTTCTGTGAGCCTCAGGTACAGGGGTTGTGTTGTAGATGTTACAGTGGGGGTTGGGTACCTCATGGTTGCTTGTCCTTTGTGATTTGACAAGCTATGGCTTTCTGTAATGGTCTCCATCTGCTGCAAAGAGAAGTTTCTTCAGCAAGAGGCCAGAGCTTCGCAGTGGTGAATTTTTAAAGAAAAATTTAAAAATCTTCTGATTTTGAAGATTATAGTCATATTCACATTTGCAAGAATTTCTTTCAATTAAAAAAAAAAAAAAAACAACCCAAGGATAGTCTTAGTCACTGATAAGTTGAATTTCTTCCACCAGAGCTGCTGCTGCAAATTTCAAACAGTTTCCCATTTCCTATCATTAGGAGGTGACATTTTTAAAATCACAGAAATAACATACTGAAATCTGAAAAACAAGACACTCAGGTCATTTCACTTTTATTTCTCTGCACAGACATTTTGAGAGTATGATGGCCACAGAGTTGTGCTTTTTTTTTTTTTTTTTTTTTTAAACCCAACAGTGTATGAATCATTTCCTTTGTGATTGCCTAACAGAGCCACGTTTTTTTAGGGGCTGTGTAATATTTCACTAATACACATCATCATTTCTTCATTTCCCCTCTTACTGAATATTTAGATAGTTTCTACAAATAATGCTTTCCAAAGCTTTGTATGTCTCAGGCCTTCATGTCTCGAATCCAGAAGTGGCATAGGGCATTCATATGTATTGGCTGAAGAAATCCATTTTTTGTTTGTTTGTTTGTTTGAATGTCACAGGGTCTCCCACTGAACTCAGGCTGCTCTGGAACTCACCACATAGCACAAACTGCCCTCACACTGGTGGCTATCCCCTTGCCTCACACTCCTGATTGCTGGGTACATCCTGTGAGGGTCAACAACTTCTGATCAACAGTTCTGAAACAGGACCGTTGTCAAAAGTTGAGGCACTTTTCTGTCACCTTTGTTAAACAGGTATCTACTTTCACAGTCTTAGAACTTACCTGAAAGCTACTAGGACATCTACTCAAGACTAGCAAATGGTCTGTGGCCTTGACACTTCACTGTCCTCTTTTGATGTGGCCACCACTGAATCTCAGATCCTTGAGAGCTGCCTGAGATGTGCTGACTTGTATGTAGCTTGGCAGGCACAGTATCCACAGGGTCTCCTCCACCCTTGCATATCTCATTGCCCAGTCTTGCTGCTCAGAAGTTTTCTCTAGATAAGTGAGGGAGGCCCAGGGTCTGGAGATCAGCCCTCAGCCCTGGCATAGGTCCTAATGCATGTAAGAATGGAACCTTCTGTAAGCAGACAGACCTCTGCTTTTTGATTTCTACACTTAACCTCAGACAGAGCAAGGCAATATTAAATTAAAACACAGCAACCTGGGCTCCAATTCATTGAAGGAGCCAGCAGGGATGGCTTTAAAAGAACAGTCTTAAAGGACAGGCAGACTTTGTTGCAAAGCTTTATTCAGTCATTTGGGCGCTCTCTCTGTAACATCAGCTAAGGACCTTACAAACCCAAAGAAAATGACCCAGGGAGCTGCTTAGAAGGGTTCTCTGTTCCTGCTGCTATTTATTGTCTTGGTTAATCCAGGACAGGGTGGACTTGGATCTTCAAGAGAACAAGAGGAACACACTTGGCCCTTCGTTGTTTTCAGAAGAGAAACACATTTCCCAATCAATGAAGTTCTCTCCAAGCAAGCTAGAAGGGGGGAACCTTGAGCGGTAACTGTTCACTCCCTGGAATGTGCCCTAGTGGAGCACAAAAGGTCCCATTGATATCCAGGTGTGCTCTTGATTCTAGGATACATCTTTCTCTCTACTCCAACGTCCACCCATCATGCTTCATAATTCACATTCCCAGTAACCTTCCTCCCCTCCTAGCCTAAGGAATGCTGAAGCTGGGTGACCAGTGTCCGCAAAACCACGGGTTCTGGGGACAGCCCCTGCTCCTTATCTTGCAGTTCTGGGTTTATCCCTTCTGCTGACTCTCCCCAGGGACCGGGCTGTTCCTTGCAGATGGTCACCACTCCTTAGGTAGCACAACTTCCCGGGACACCCCAACGTCGGCTCTCGCCCCCATCCGGTTGCTTGGAAATGTGCAGGGAGCTGCGACGTCACACAGGGAGGCGGGTGCCCGCTGCCGGGAGCACCAATAGCGCGGCCGCAGCCGGCCTCTTCTTCTCCAGCTATTGGTGCTTCGGGCCGCTCGGCTCCACCCCAGCCCGCCATGGCGTCAGCCGCCGCAACCCGGGGGAGGAGGTTCCCACTTTAAGAAGTGAAGTTTTCCTCCCCCTCCCCTCCTGCCCACCTCCTGCCGCCTCCCGCGCCCCGCGGGGCTGCGGATGGAGCTCCAGCGAGGCGGCGTAGGGAGCCAGGCTGCGGGCCGGAGGATGGATGGGGACTGCCGCGATGGCGGCTGCGGCAGCAAGGACGCCGGGTCGGAGGACTACGAGAACCTACCGACCAGCGCCTCGGTGTCCACCCACATGACAGCGGGAGCGATGGCCGGGATTCTGGAGCACTCCATCATGTACCCGTTGGACTCCGTGAAGGTGAGGCGTGCGGTGGTCTGTGGGGAAAGGAGCTGGGAGAGCAGCTGTAGCAGCGCGCATGTTTGCATCCCGCGCAGCAACCGCGAAGCCACGCTGCCGGTCCCTCCGGGTGCAGAGACAGGCCAGGGGGTCTCTCCCGGACTGGGCGCGTGCAGCCCTGGCTCAGAGGAGCGTGCTGCGTTGCTCCTTCCGCGATGCCCTGGGGGAGTATTCCCAGATCCTGCCTTGGAGCCCCGCACTTGGGTCCTCTCCCTGATCATGGGGGGCCGGGGTGGGGGAAGAGGGGAGGAGATGGACACAAAGTGGTGAGCACTCTGTGCTCGAAGGTGGCTGTGGCTTTGCGCCGTCTTACCGGGCGGGCACTGCACGTGCGAGGCTTCCTAGGGAGCTGGCGGCCGGGAAGCGACCGCAGCGCTTCTGGGTGAATCGTACCCCCCTCCCTCCCCACCCCTGCAGCGCGCCCTCTGGCCCCGGCGCGTGCCTGCTACTCTGGGGTGGTTTAGGGGCTGGGGATGAGCCTTCAACGCCGTGTCCCCAGGCTCAGGGCAGCTCTTTAGGGATATGGGATCGGTGACAATGTGGTGTGACGCCTTCCTTCCCACCTAATTCTACTGGGAGTCAGTGGGACCTACAGGGTCATTTGCTGCGAGGTGGACTGGCAAACTTTCGTAGTGTAAGGCTATGGGTTGTGTAACAGACCAGTTTGACCTGGTCACTTCTCAAGGTAGTTTCGCAGGCGCTTCTGTCAAGAGGCGGCTTAAACAGGTGAGAGTCTTGTGAGAGCTGCCTGTGCTGGACCTGGAGAGGCCGCGCGAGAGATGCAGGAAGTAATACTTTACTGACTTTTAGGGGTGGAACTCATCTAATACACAGGGGACATCTCTGAGAGTTAACCTATGAATGAACCCGAGGCACGAGGGATGGGAGCAGAGGAGCTTGCTCCTCGAGTCTTAAGATGCTTGAATTCTGGGCTGTCCCTCCAGTATGCTTTGGGGGAACTTGGCCTCCCTAAGTGACAGTTATTTTGTAAGGCAAGGGGCCATGTCTCTACACACAAAACAGTCCCCTAATGCTGCTGCGGGCCCCACCTGAGCAGGTGTGAATATTTGGGTTTTCTCAGAGCTGGCAGTCAGTGGCTGCATAGGCGAAGTCCAGTAAGAACAGACACTGGGCCTAAAAGGAAAGGCCTGTCTTCCAGCTAGCTCTCTGCCAGACCTAGTCATCAGTTCTGTCCCTCCACTGTCCTAGTGGGGAATCATGGGAGACGTCTTAGATTTTTCAGGTCACCTCAGAGAGACCTGGGACACATACTAGATAGCATTAGTATGGGAAAGAACAGATCAAATGTGATGACATGTTCTGCAGTCTAGTGTGTCTTGGTTAGAGTCAGGGGAAAGTTAGGAGCTATTAATTAATTGACTTGGAGATGACATTCCATCAAAGGAGCCCTTACACCTGGGAGGCCTGGTGCCTCTTTGCCCTGAATCCTGGCTCAAGGATCACTTTAGCTTCCTTTGGAGGTTAGAAGCAATTATTGATGCCTTTTGGTTTGTTTGACAGTCAAGGCTTTGTCTCCTCTGTGTAAGTAATGTGCTGTGTGTTTAGTTCTCCCACACTTTGCCCTGCCTGTCTGGATTCAGACTTCACCTGTGTGCTTGAGTCTCCCAGAAAGTTCCCATGTGTGGATGGACAAACATAGGGTATAAACATAGGGTGTGTGTGTGTGTGTGTGTGTATATACAAACATAGGGTATAAACATAGTGTGTGTGTGTGTGTGTGTGTGTGTGTGTGTACAAACATAGGGTATAAACATAGGGTGTGTGTGTGTGTGTGTACAAACATAGGGTGTAAACATAGGGTGTGTGTGAGTATGTGAGTGTGAGAGAAAGCATGTGTTCTGTGTGAACTGTGAACATGTGTGTGCTTGTGTGAGTGAACATGTGTGAGTGTGAATGTGTTTAAGAGAAAGAGAACTTATGTGAATTGTGTGTGTGATCTGTGTGTGAGAGAGAGCATGTGTATTTGTGAGTGTGAGGTGTGAGCATGTTTGTGAGTGTGTGACTGTGTGTGTGTGTGTGTGTGTGTGTGTGTGTGTGTGTGTAGCTACCTTGTCTAGCAAAAGTTAAGTTTGCACCTTATGCACGTACTTACAAAATGAAGGTTTTCATTACCAGTCATCAAGTTCTTCTAGGTCTCAGATTCTGATCCTGGCTGTGGGTAGTGACCCTGGGGCTCTGCAGGTCTCAGTCTCACAGGCTTGGGTGTGAAGCTCCTTTTGTGTTCTCCTGCAGCTTTCTTGGGGTAGCAAGGATTTTTTTTTTCTTTCTTTCTAGTTTTCAGCAAAGGAAAAAAAAATCACAGAGAAGGTTATGTAGCACAAGCTGTGTGACTCCAAGCAGGCAGCAGGTGAGCCAGTGTCTGTCCAGATCATCACAGTTGTCTGTGGCTAGCCCGAGGTGACAGGGACGTAACTAGGCCCCAGTCATGGAAATGTGTCGTGTGGAGAAGACCACAGCTGCATTCCTCTTCAATATTTTGGATGATGAAGACTGAGTAATGGAGTCAGGAGACCTGGGTTGGGCTGGCAGCTCTTCAGCTCACTTGCCCTCTGCCCAAGCACTGATGTGTGCCTTCTTTTTTTGTGGTGGGGACTTCCTCCATCTTTAACCTGTCCCCCATCCATGGCATACCTGCTGTCCTTTCACGTTAATTATCACCACTGAAACCAAATGCATGTAAATCATATCTTGGAAAGAAAATAAAGTTTGATTTTTGAAAAGGCATTCCTTTTTTTTTTTCCTGCTTTGAACATTGTTAAGTGTGAGTGTTGAGCCTGCTTTTTTCAGACTTGCTATCTTAGGATGTGTGAGCTGTGGTACCCAGGGCAGGTCCTCTGCAGCCCTAAGCCTGCTGAGCTCCTTGGTTTTGTGGTCTTAAGTACAGTAAGAGGACTTGTGGATGTTTACTGTTCTAATCCTGAAGTTGCCTTTTCGTGAGATTCTGTTCCACCGCCACTTTAATGTCCAGTGTTCTTCAAACTGTGGGGTTTTTGATCCGCTAGTCAGCTGGACATTTGAAAGACAGATTGGTGACAGCATGGCATATAAGCAGGTATGGCTTTGGTAGGAAGAAACCCTGTGGAAGTTCTGTTTGGGTCACGTTCCCTAGAGACAGTGGAAAAAGCACTTCTGGCCAGGCCAGATAGTGCATGCATTGAAGCCTAGCACCTGGGAGCCGAGACGGGAAGATGGAGAATTTGAGGTCGGCCTGAATTCATAGTGAGTTCAAGACTAGCCTGAGCTACCTAGCAAACTCCATTTCCAAACCAAGGATGAGCATCATAGCACTTGATGGTCCATAATCAACAGCAATAGCTAGCCTGAGGTTATTTAAGTCCCTGTTGGGAAGACTCTCATCAATTTTTCCAACCTTTTTTCCCCCCTTAGTCTTCACAGCCTGTAGCAGATGGGAATGCTTCATTTAAAGACAGACAGACTGGTGGGACCTCTGAGTGCTCCTGTGAGTGTAGCAACCAGTAGAGGGGTACCAAGTCAGGGATGGAGGATGCCTGAGTGTCTTCTCTCTACCCTGGTCTTGGCAGCATTTCCCCAGGAAATGCTAACTGGGTGGCAAGTGGTAGGGTGCCTTAGACTGGCCTGTGAGGTGGAAGCAAGAACCCATGCTCAGAAGTGTTCAAGACTGTAGGGCGCATGCCAGGTGGGTGGAGGAGGAAATTCCATCCAGATTAGGCAGAGACCATGCAAGTCAGCGTGGTAAGCACAGGGAAGAAAGGAAACAGGAAAGATTTGAAGTGGGGCACTTCCGCTGACCCTTTCACAGCTCTTCTTGAGTGGCTTGTCAGGGAAAGCCCTGCTCTAACTCTTCCTGGGTGAGCCCTCTGTCCTCCATGCAGGGAACAGCTCCTCAGGTGGTCCTGATGGGCATCTTGTGGGGAATGGCCAAGCCATCGCCACAACCTAGTCTGCCCTCTGGGACACCCCACAGCTCTTGAGTTTTTCCGGTTGATTGGCAGAGTGTGCTAGCAGCTGCCAGAGCGCCCCCCCCCCCACTTCCTCATGCTTTAGAACAAAGTGTAGGACAGGTGATACCAGTTCAACTTCAAGAGGCCATGAAGTCCCAAATTACTCTATTCCCTGGAGCAAAGTGATGGCACTTTCCCTTCTCCCTCTGTCTTCTCTTCCCGCCCCTTCACTGAAAAGCACTTTGGACAGGTGGGTTAGGAGCAGACATGGAGTCAAAAACAGGGTTCAGGGTTCTCTTCAACTACAGCTCTTCCCTTCTTCCATGACACCCCCAGTGCACGCTGATGATCGTATCTGCTGCCTGCATCCCATTGCAAAGTTGCACCTTGACACCCCCCCCCCCCCCCCCACATTTATTTCCCCTGCCCAGGAATGGAGGCACAGGCTGGGTAGGGCACAAAGGTTGGAGGATAGCACCCAGAGCAATAGTGAGTAGCAAAGAAAATTAATGACTTATTTTTAAATTAATTTTTAAAACTGATGCATAAACTTTAGGTAGTTAATTTATTTAGACAGTCTCTCTATGTAGCCCTGCCTGGCCTGAGATTCACTGTATATCAGCCTGACTCTGCCTCCTGAGTGCTGGAATTAGAGGTGTGCACCACCATGCCCGGTATCTTAGTTAGGGTTATTATTGCTGTGATCGAACACCATGACCAAAGAAACACGGGGAGGGAAGGGTTTGTTTGGCTTACACTTCTATAACACTGCTCACCATTGAAGGACGTCAGGACAGGAACTTAAACAGGGCAGGGACATGGAGGCAGGAGCCGATGCAGAGGCCATGGAGGGGTGCTGCTTACTGGCTTGCTCGGCCTGCTTTCTTATAGAACTCAGGACCACCAGCTCAGGGATGGCACCACCCACCATGGGCTGGGTCGGCTGGGCCCACCCCCATCAATCACTAATTACGATAATACCTAACAGCTGGATCTTATGGAGGGCTTCTTCTCAATTGAGATTCCCTCCCTTCAGATAACTCTAGCCTGTGTCTAGTTGAGGTAAGACTAGCCAGTGCACTTGGCCACTTGAGCTTTCTAATGTGGAGTGGCATAGCATATTATTACGGTTTTAAAAATGTTCCTTTTTTATTAGTGTGCATGGGCATGATGTGTGAATGTGGGCATGGTCATGGTAGAGTGCACATGTGGAGGTCTGGGGACCACTTGGCTGTGTGGGTTCAGGGGATGGGACTTGCAGCATCAAACACTTTATCTGCTGAGCCATCTTACCTACTGTGCATTTGGAGTTTATTGGTGTGTGTGTGTGTGTGTGTGTGTGTGTGTGTGTGTGTGTGTGTGTGTGAATTGGCTGTGTTTCTTAAGTCACACAGGGGCAAGTGTTCAGGGCTTGGAGGTATGCCCTCCAAACTTCTTATTGGCCAAGTCTTTGCCACCTTGACTGTCTCCTCTTGGAAGATCCTTTTGTCTCTTTTGAAATGACCCACATCAGGCTTCTAAGTCCACTTTGCTTTGCCTCAGGCTTTTGTATGTATGTATGTATGTATGTATGTACATACATACATACATACATACATACATGTGTTTAAAGATTTTCTTAATTACATGTATGTGTATATTCCTGTGTGGGTATGTGTACATGAGTGTAAGTGCCCATGGAGCCTAGAGGTCTCAGATCCCCTGGAGTTGGAATTAGAGGTGGTTGTAAGCCACCTGACATGGGTGCTGAGAATCAAGCTCTGCAGGTCATCTCTCCAGAACCCCTCCCCCACCTTTTCTTCTGAGACATGAAACTCACTAGGTAGCCCAGGCTAGCCTCAAACTATGCCAATCCCACCTATGAGTGCTGGGATTACAGGGGTGAGCCACAAGACCTACCGGACTTTGCCTTTTGGCTGTAGATGTCTGCTCTCCCTGCTCCCCACTTCACCTCCTCCCCGTCTCCTCCCTTCCCTCTTTTCATTAAGCCAGTAGGGGGGTCTCTCTGGAACCCCATTCCTATCTCCCTTTATACTCAGTCTCTCCTTTTGGGGCAGTGGTGTTTGTAATCTGAAGCAGTCTGGCCCCCGTCGGTGCTGCCCAGGGACACAGCACTGCAGCCCTGCGGTTTGGCCTTGCTATTTCCTGCTCTGTCTTGGTTGGACTCCCAAGGCTCACCTTAAACTGACCTTTTCTGTCCTTGGAGTTCACATCCCAGTGTTTTGGCTTACAAAGCTGAGGCAAGGGCCCTAGCTCTCCTCAGTTCTGAGTGCCTTATCTATAGAGGGGGAACCCTAATTCCCATCTTGCTTTCTCTTTCCTGACCGCACCTCCCATCGATTGCCTCTCCCCTTCTCTGTTCACTGGAGCCTGTGGGAATGTCTGTGGACATCTTCCGCTGTCACCGAGTGCTGCTACCTCCTGTCCTCCTCATAGAGCCCATCTCTCTTGCTAGCGTTGGGGAAGTATGCGGACCTCTCACCTGGCAGTGGGCCCCAGTTCTCACCTGTGTAATCTTGAAATAGTTTCTTCGCCTCCCTGGGCCGGTTTCCCACTTGTAGAAAGAAGGCATTGTTCTCTTGGGTGGTCAGAGAGGGTGAGGTCCTTACAATGCTCAGGACAGCAATTGATACAAGGGGGATGATCTCCAAGAATGAGCCTGCTTCTTCTTCCTCCTCCTCTTCAGTAATGTGACTATAGTCCACTGTCCCTTCTCCAAGGATTTGGACACTTGGCAATCTGCTTCTCTCCAGATCTCTATGGCTAGGCCTGACAGTGCAGGCCCCTGTGCCCGCTGTGTGTATGTATAGAAGCGCATGCATGTGTATGTAGATCTCATTGGCCTGGAACTTGCTGATTCAGCCAGGCCTTCCCATCACCGGGATTACAAATATACACCGCCACAGCTAGTTTGTGTACTCACACACTCCTTCTTTCCTCTCTCCTTCCCAACCCCCCATTTGTTTGTTTGTTTATTGAGACCAGGTCTCAATGTGTAGTCCTGGCTTTCCTGGCACTCACATGTAGACCAAGCCAGCCTCTCTCTAATTTTCAGAGATCTGCCCGCCTCTGCCTCCTGAATGCTGGGATTAAAGGCGTGGGGTTCTGGGGTTCAAATTCAAGTTCTCTTGTCCCCCTAGTCTCACTCTCCCATTCCTCACACCCTGGAGACCACCCGCTTTCACCTCCATGGGTCCTTGTCCCGACGCAGAGCCTTCCTGCCTCATGGTCTGCCGCCTTCCCTGGACCGTCACTGCAGCAAGCTGCCAGGGGCTCTCTTTCTTGTCTTTACGCCTTCACACTTCATCCTGGAAAGCTCCTCTGCCTACTGGGCGGCTGAGCTCTTGGGTAGTTCAGCACTGCTCCTATTGACACCCTGTGGGCCCCGAACTCTGGGTCTGTCCTCCCAAGCCCCATCAATTGCTTCTGACCACCTAACTGCCTCTGCCTTCCACACTGCCACAGATCCATCTCTTCCTAGCCTACAGAGGAACCAGGACACCCTCCCTCCCCCATCTTCCAGTCAGTGTCCTTCAAGCTCTCTTGTTTTCCAGCACCCATTGTGAGGGAACAGGTGTTTCTTGTTCTTGCAGTCCAGTGGTTCTCAACCTTCCTAATGCTTTAAATCAGTTCCTCATGTTGTGGTGACCCCCAACATATTCATAACTAATTTCGCTAGTGTTACGAATCACAATGTAAATATCTGATTCATGCGGATCATAATGTAAATATCAGATGCTGGATATCTGATCTGTGACTGGCCCTTGTGAAGGGATCTTTCTGTCCCAAAGGGGTCGCATCCCACAGGTTGAGAACTGCTGCCCTAGGGGAATGTTGACAGTGGCAGGGAGGTGTGGTGTTCATGAACTACCCAGATACCACAGGACTCCTGACTTGACATCTAGGGCACGTGACTTAACTTCTATCACCTCAGGTTCCTTCCCTGCAGACTAGGGGGACATTATTAACCACAGGCGCACCTTGTGCGGTTACTAAAAGAAAAAAAAAATGGGACAATGTGTGCCGCGTCCCCTGCTTAGTGAGGCTCTCAGTAAACTGCATGAAGTAGTCACCTATTTTTGCCTTCCTTGTTTGATCCATTCCAGGGTCCTTAGGCTCTCCTCCATCCACTGGCTTCTCCTTAGCATTTTTGCTGATCAGAGCCAGCCCTGTTGTCTCAAATAAGCAAGCCCATCCTGAACTTTTCACCTGGACCCTGTGGGCCCGGAAGTGCCACCCTCCTGTTTTCTTCTTGTAAACAAACAAGCCCTGGTTGTTCCCTTTCCTCCTCCGAAATAACCAGTGTTGGGAGAGGACTGGTGTCTTGTGGCCTCTGCTTCCTCAACTCCCAATTTCTGCACCTGGCTTGTTTTGAGACAGTGTCTCTGTAGTCCGGGGTGGTTTTAGACTCACTTTATAGGCAAGGATCACCACGGGATTCCTGATCCTCCTGCCTAAACCCCCTGAGGCCTGGGATCACAGGCCGGGCACATGACTCCCCAGACTTTCGCACCCACCACTCTTTGGATACTGTTAGTGATCTTGGGTTTTGCAGCTGACTCCCTTCTGGGCCTCGGGTACTTGCCCTGCACACCTTGGTCTCTCACAGGGAGTGTTCGGGTCTTAGATTCCATCTGGCCTGGTAACTCCGCCATCCCTTTCTCTCCCAGTCTCCAGTCCACGCTCCCTGGAGCTGAAGCCCTGCTGGTCTCAATGACATCATGTATCTCTTTTTGGTGCCCCCTGCAACCACCCCTGGACACAGCATGTCTGGACACCATGACCTGTTGGCTTAGCCTCCCTTTGCCTCGCTTCAGTGCCCTTCTGAGAGCCTATTCCTAACTCCTTGGTATGACATCTTCAGCTTTTTCCTGGCTCCTGCTTGTATAAACAGATGACATGTGTATCTCTGAGTCTTCTAATTTCTCTTTAATGTGCTCCTCCCTCCCTGCTGCCATACTTCAGGATATTTGGACTTGTCAATGGGCCTTGGCTTCCTGGACTCCTCATCTCTCTTCTCTTTTCTATTTTTCTCTTTTCCTTCTAACACACTTACCATTCGTTTGTTTATAATGTGTAGATTTTATTTGCAGTACAGCATTCTTTATTACTTGTGGAAGACTATCAGCTTCCAGTAGGCAGGGCTTGTGTTCTGTTGATCTTTATACATTTCCATGTCCTGAAACACCATAGGTGTTAGGAAGCATTTGGTGAATGAATTCCTGCTGTCCATTCCGCAGAGACCACCCTCCATAGCTGCTCCTGTGCACCTGACCTCAGAGCCCTCAAGATTTATCCATCTGAAATCAGAAGTGAGATAGCACCAGATGCGTGTCACATCTGCTCTGAGACACCATGACCAGGATTCTAGGCACCACAGTTTTCAATAGGGAAGGTTCTGTGCCGGGGCTGCCCATAGTGTTTATGATAGTCAAACTGGGATCCTGCTGTAAGGGTAAGGTTGGCTCCCTGACATGGGTCATCCAGCTGGTTTTCATGGTGCCAGACCCTGGGGCGGTGGGGGCGGGGCAGGGCTGAAAAGCAGCCCTGCCTTCCTACACTTCATACCCAGTGACCCAAAGGCAGTACTTTCACTCGGGCTAGAAGGATGAGGTGGGAGTTGTCAGGTTCTGGAGTGGCCAGACTGCTGCTTTCTTGAACGTCTGGAGTTTAGAGCAATGTTACCTGGCCTCCTTTGGGGACACTGTTGACCAGAGACAGTGATGGTCAGTCCTCACTGCTCCCACCCTATGATCTGGAGTCATTGTAGCCGCACACCCTGGCTCACAGAGGTGCCTTTGAAAACATCCCCCACCATGCCTGTAATCCCAGACTGCCCAGGATGCTGTAGCTTAGTCACTCAGAGGCCACAGCCTTACACCGGTGTCGTCTTTGCAGAGAAAATAAAATGTGTTGAAACTGGGAGAAATCCCAGCCTGCTGGAGGCAACAGTTGCATAATGGGTTTAGGAAATGTCTGTCCTCTGATGGTCGAGTTTAGCCTCTGTTGCCGGTGGCACTTCCTGTGTCTGATGAGCTCCTAGGTCCATCAGACATGGCTGGGCAGAGTCTAGTTCCAGAACCCTGAGGTCTGGCTGTCCACATAGTAGATGGTGTGTGCCCTGGCTGGAGGCAGACCCTGGTCCTGTATTTCCGTATGCCGATGATTTTTATCCCCTGGGATGGCAGGGAAAGGTGCTTCTGAGATGTACCTGTCGGCAGGAGCTCAGAAGAGGTGTGTGCATATCCTGCTTATTGTAGCCATCAAGCCAGGGGACAACCTTATGTATTTAATCCTCCGTCTTGCCATCAAGGAGCTTCAATGTTGGGAAAGTCATTTCTCTGAGCTGTGTTAGAATTCCGTTGTCCACCAGGGCTGCAGGCTTATCTGAAATTGGGAAGAGGGGCATTGCTCGACCTGTGTTCCATTTGGTCTCCTTGCATCTTAGAAGATGTTGCAGCCAGTTTTGTCAGAGCCCGACTTTTTTTTTTAATTTAATTTAATTTAATTTAATTTAATTTTATTTTGGCTGTTGTTTTCTTACTTGAAATGGGCTTTCACCATTGTAGCATAGGCTAGCCTCTGACTCTTAATCTTCCTGTTTCAGCCTCCCAAAGTGCTGAGATGAAGTAGTACCTTTCCGTGCAGAGAGCACAGGTTTTTTCTTTCTTTCTCTCCTTCCCTTCCTCCTCTTCCTCCCTGCTCTCCCTTCCTCTCTTCCTTCTATCCTAGTGTGTGTGTGTGTTGGTGTCATGGCATCAGAGGTCAGAGGACAGTTTTGGGTGCTGATCCTTATCCCCCCCTCTTGTTGAGACCATGTCTCTTGTTCACCACCGCCCACGCGGGCTAGCTGGGCCAGAAGCTTCCAGAGATCCTCCCGTCTCCACCCCTTGTCTTGCAAGAGAAGCAATGGGATTACACACAGTACTGTGCCCGCCTTTCTGTGGGATCTGGGGATTAAAACTCAGGTTCTCACTTGCGTGACAAGTGGCTTTTCAGGGAGCCACCTCCTTAGCCTGGGAGCACAGCTTTAAAGCTGTATGCAGGTTGCTCCATCATGCTATTTATTGTTAAACTGGGCTCCTAGGGAAAGGGGTAAAGCTAGCCCTGAGTTCATGGGGGACAGTGGGATCCCTGTGGCTGTGGCCTTGGCCTTTGACCTCTTACCCGGGTGTGTCTTCAGCTGCCTGCTGCTGTCTTCCCCTGGGACACAGCGGAAGAGGAGGTGACCATCAGAATGCACAGGGCTGTTGCCTGGGGGCCCTCTATGGATTTAGGAGTGCACACCCTCATTCTAATTTTGAGAGTCCGTCCTCTGCAGCACCCGACAGATGAGTCTGGGGACGTCGTGGGGAGGGATACCCCTGGATCCGCTGGCTCATGAACTGTGTCCTGTCCTAATTTCTGTGCTTGCCAATTTATGTAGAAATAGGTGCCATTGTCTCAAGGTCCCCTGGCCTCCCTTTCTTCATGGTTTTTGCTGGTATTTGGCATCAGGAACCGAAGAAGGGATGAGTGCTGGCTTGTGGGGCACAAGACTTGCCCTCACAACCTCTGACTCAGCCATGGCCTGAGTGCAGGGTGTTCTTTGTCCAGACATGGCAAGGTGGTTAGGGTTGTCCCCAGGCTCTCTGGTGCCTGGATTAAAAGTGCTAGGTGGCTGGTAGATAATTAGTTTCAAGGAATTGGACCTAAAAGGATGCTGATGCTGCCGTGTGTGTGTGTGTGTGTGTGTGTGTGTGTGTGTGTGTGTGTGTGTGTGTCTGTCTGTCTGTCTGTATCTGTCTGTCTTGTGCATGGGTGTGCAGGTGAGCTGGGTGCATCTCAGTGAAGAAGGGAGAGGTGGATTTCCACAGTCACCATCTCTGGGTGTCGTTGCTCTTGTAAGTCTCCAATCTGTTGCCTCCCTAATTCATTGAATGTCCCTCCTGGGAAGACTTCAAGGCCTTTGTGAAGATGCTTTATGCCCTGGCTACCATCAAGCAACCGTACTCATTGTGAGATGGATGCCTCGTCCTTGGCATCTGATACCCAAGAGGACAGATGCATGTTACATCAATTCCTTGAAGGGAGATGGACCATTCTCATGGACTCTGAGGGTCTGTGAGGCCCTGTGTTGGTTCCGCTGTGTCTCGGCGTGTGTCTCGGCCTGAAGAAGTTGTGGCTGTTAGAACAGAGATGGAGGTGTCTCATTCTGAGACATCCCAGCAGGTCCCCTAGACACCAGCTCATCTTGGGGAATCTCTTGATGATCTGCTTCATGGACTAGGTCCTGATCCTTAGTGAGAATGCCTTGTTGTTTAGGGGTCCCTCAAGCTCAAACTCAGCACTCTCCCTCAGTTCCCTGCTGGGAACTTCCGTGGTGGCTTTCAGAGACCAACCAGCCTGGTCCAGGGGTGAGAACATTCACTGCCGGAGCAGGGGAAGGTGGAGACAAAGGTAGGGAAAGGGAAACTGTGCTGGGTCAGAGGCATCGCTTTTCAGAACCGGGCCAGAATTAGTGGAAAGCAGGAGTGGCCAGGAAGTTAGGGTTTGCCTAAGTGACCCTTACTGCCCTTGGCAGGGGGACGAGAGAAACTTGAGAAGGGACAATAAACATGCAAGGGGACTTGCTTTGGAGGCCGGAACTCGTATGTGTTTCCTTGTGGGAAGGTGAAGGTGTGCCTGGGCATACTTCTCCGTTAGCTTCCTTCTGCTGAGTGCAGATGGGAGTCCCGGGCATGAGGACTCTCTGCTCCTGCTGACCAGTCCTGGGTTAGAGAGGGGTTCCTGAAACGTCCACTTGATGGAAACTGAGGCCCATTGCTCCTGAAGGCAACTCCAGCAACACGTGCATGGACCCACTGACCACACCACCCTGGCTGGCACTGGGGGCATTGGTGACTCTGTTTTCTGGTTGTTCTGGTTGGGGATGGACCTTTTTCTGTGTCTAGCCAGTGCTAGGTAGTCACTCAGAAGAAACAACAGAAAAGATTTAGTCTGAAGTAGAGTGCAAGGAAGTACCCAAGTGTAAGAAGGGAGTCTCTCTGTTGCCCTCACCCCTACTTGTGCATGCACGTGGTATGCACGTGTACGTATGCACATTTGCACGTATATGGGCACACATATGTATATGCCAGATCCGAGTGTGTTTTTACAGAGACTTGCTTGATGTCAGGTGTCTTTCTCAATTACTCTCCTCCTTACATATTGAGGCAGGGTCTCTTATTTGTCTCTCCCCTCCCTCTCCCCCAGAGCTTACTGATTGATTTATCTAGTCTAGCTAGCAAGTTTGTTCCAGGGGATGGCTGCCCACACCTCCCATGTGCTGAGATTATAGGTGGGCCACCGTATCTGTCTGGCATTTACGTAAGGTTCTGGGGATCTGAACTCTGGTCCTCGAACTTGTGTGGCAAGCGCTTTGCCTGTGGAGCCATTTCCCCTGCAGCCCTGGAGCACCCTCCTTAATGAAACTGCACATCAAGCTATTTGCCCTCTTTGGTCTCATAGCTTTTCCAGAAACGTCTGAGTTCTAAGCACTTGTGCATGCCAGGAAGGGAGAAGGGTTCAACGGACCCACTTCCAGAATTACTGAAGATTGACAAATGCGTCTTCGAGGTTTGAAGATGTCAGCTCAGAAACGGCCTTTAATTATAAATAGATCAACCCTCACAATCTGCGAGTTGGATTAACTCTTAGCTACTTGTTTACTTCCGGCCAACCCTTTCAAGTTCTGGATTGGAGTTGGGGAAGTTGAAAATGCCATGTGCTATTATGGGGTACATAGCGCCATGCCTACAGAGAGTGGTGGCTTCCGTGGTCCCTCAGATATAGGGCTCCTCTCTAAGGCTTATGAGCAGGCCTCCGTCAGAATGGTGACATGTCCCAGACCTTGTTCTTTTCATTTTATGACAAGGACGTCCTAAGAAAGTTCCTGAAATTCTCTTTCAGACCCTGGAAATAAAAAATTACTGCAAAGATGGGCTGTCCCCAGAAACTACTGCACAATTGAGAGCAGATGTCTGATCTCAGAGCAGCCAGAGAAGAAACCAGGAAGCACAGGGGAGTGATTTTTTTTTTTTTTTTTTTATCCCAGAGGCAGGGACCCCAAGGAGGAGAAGTGAGGCCCATGTTTACTTTCCCTGCAAGGTGATCAGGGGTACATTGACTGCGCAGCAGGTGTGACTGCAACTCATGGCCTCTGTTCCTCAGACAGTGAGACTTCCAGGTGCTCTGTTTAGACTTGGACATTAACATAGACTCCCAGCCAGAGCACTTCTGCCTTGAGAAGAAAGCTGGGAGGGAGGGTTGCTTGCGGTGCATTCTGGGAGAGGGGAGCCAGCTGCGCATGTCCCATTTTGGGGCCTGCCTTGTCCCTGAATTCCAGAGTGCCTGCCTCCAAATTATAGTTCATTTTGTCAATGTGAAATCACCAGCAACCCTTCAGGGCTGCAGAGCCTTCATCAGGCAGGCTCCAGAGTGTTGGATGACTCCAGCTCCGCCCTGGATCCTAGGGGAGAATGTCCCAGATGTTTCTGGAGGGCTCTGTTTATAGCACTCCGACTCTAGCGTGCTGGAGACCTTTCACGAGTTCATCACCAGGAAGCTGAGTCATCCAGGGGTCAGCTGGCATGATCAAAGGTCATCCAGTGCTGCCAGCAGCACAGATAGGGTTGGGGCTGGGCATTTTCGGGGAGCAGTGTAGGAATGACAGAGTGGGTGAGCTCAAGGCCTGCCTTGGCATCGCCTCTCTGAGGGTGGGGTGGGGGCGGCGGCCGCACATCCTGGGGATTTCACAGCGAAGAACCACCTCCGACTTCGTTCACTTGATGACGTCTTTCCTTCTCTGAATTCAAGGCCAAGGTCAGAACCAAACAGAAACACAGCGCAGAGGATAAAAGCCTTCCTAGGTCGCCTGTTTGGGTTCAGCTAGGGCTCCCAGCCCCTCCGCTGTGCTCCCAGGCTCATCTCCCCACACTTAGTAGTTTTAGGGGCAGCAGTACCCTCAGTCACTCATCCACATTCCCATTCCACAGTCCCATGTGCCCAAGTCCCTCTCTTTTCTTTCGTGTGTGTGTGTGTGTGTGTGTGTGTGTGTGTGTGTGTGTGTGTGTGTGTGTGTGTACATATGTGTGTTTCTAGAGGGACAATGCTACCCATTATTCCTCAGATACTTCCTGTCCACCCTCTAGTGTTTCATACCCATCACCAGCTTCACCTTCCCCACCCTTGGTATTGCTCTTTTGAGTCAGGGTCTCATATGTAGCCCAGGCTGGCTAGAACTCAGAGAGATCTGCTTGTCTCTACATCCTGAGTGCTGGAATGAAGGGCCTGTGCCACCCTGCCTTTTTGAGACAGACTCTCACCAGGCTAGGCTGGTTGGCAAGGCAGCCCCAGGTCTTCTTATCTTCCCTGTCCCGGTGCTGGGATTGCAAGAGGGAGCCACTGTGCCTGGCTTGTTTTCAGTGTGGATTCTGGACATCTGACTGAGGTCTTTTGCAAGTACTTTATCAATGACTAAGCTATCTCCCCAGCCACAAGCAACGTTCTCCCACACATCGCCCAGCTTCACCGTCCTCAGCCGTGGTGTCTGTCCATAGTGCCATCACTCCCAAATCTAAATCAGGTCCCCTGCATCTGATCTCATAGCACCACCTAGTTAGGACATTCAGAGTCTGGAAATTATGTGAGGGATTTGGGATTTCCTTTTTCTCCCCTACTAGATGGTAACTATCTCAAGGGCCAGAACCCTACGCACCTTGCTGGCTCCTCCCCACAGAAGTGTACTACTGCGTGGCTTGTAGAAAGATCTCTCTGGCAGAACAGCATGCCTTTTTCCCCTGCTGGGGACCTCAGCAGCCTGGACCCACTTTCAACCTAGTCCCTCATCAGTCGTCACTCTTGGGAACCCTTCTCTCGGGCAGCTTTGATGTAACTCACACACCCTAGTTTCTTCATTCCAAGGGGAAGATTTTAGTTAGCCTCAGCTCTCACTCATAATGCAAGCAAGCTTTCTGTCTTATTTGCATCCAGAGAAAAATCTGTCTCCCTCCAAAACGTCAGGAATAAATTGTACACGTCACATAGCTTCAGTTTCACTAGCCGGCCCTAGAGGCTGAAACCTGAATCTTCTGATTGATCCTTTCCTCAGACCCTTCCATGTCATGCTTAGGGTTTCCTACCTGGTGTCACTCTTTTGGGTAAGAGGTAAAAGGTACTTGAAGTAAGGACACTGGTCCAGGTAGCCATGACTGGCCTGACTGGACATATATCTCCCTATATTGTAGAGATAATTTCGTAGTAGAGTTTGTGCGAATTCTGGCCTCATGAATTTATCCCCAGGTCTTGGACCTCTAGTGCCCCCTGAACTCTGGGGCTCGGCTTTGTTGGTGCTCATGGCCTTGATCATTTTTCTTGTGTGTTGTGTCCCAGCCTCCGGAGGCACACAGATTCAGAGTAGATGGTCTGGGGGAGGGTTTCAGGCCCTGCTTTGTGCATGCAAGTGGAACCATGTTGGCCCCGACTCCTTGGCCAATGTTAAAATGTTTCAGTGAGGCCCAGTGAGCATCAGTGGGTGATTCTCACAAGAGACAGACACACAGATGCATCACCTGATATAATTACAAGTAGAGGAATGAGCAAGCGAAGCCTGGCGACAGGATTAATGTGAATGCTGCTTTCTTCCTTTGTTTAATGGGCTGATCACTGGGCACACTTTAGAAGGTGCGGCAGTGTGAAGGGTGTGGAAGCCAGCCCTGTAGAAGCTGGCAGGGCCGCACCCAGTTTGGAGGCATGCACAGGGTGCCTGTCTCCCAGTCCAGTGTGGATTTCACCTGAGCTGTGCCCACTAAATCCTGCCCCCCTTCCTTGGTGTCAATGCTGAGGGCTGTGTCTTAGGGCCGCCAGCCTTGTCTCCCACCTGGTCAGTTCCCTGGAGCCTAAACAGCTGGGATGTGTTCTGGGAGGGTGTCTTTTGGGATGGCAAGCAACTGGCACATGCTGGGGAAGAAGTGCTGTGTCATCCAGCCAAGTTGGCCCATGGGAAGGAGTTTTGTGGTCTGAGCATTTTGTCTTTCTTTTCAGAAGCCCGAGAGTCCCTGGACCTGGCCTTTCAGATGCTTCCTCCATGTGCTTGGCTAGGGACAGTGCTGTGTTTGGGGGGCTGACCCTGCAGATAGACAGACAGCTAGCTCCCGGAGGGTGGGCCTGCAGGACACCTCAGGGAATTCTGAATCCAGACTCTTGAGATACATCCTTGGAGCAAGCTGTAGGTTAAATCTTTTTGAAATTGAGGCTAAATATACATAAAATATGTTGTTTTGCCCTTTTAAAAACTTTGTGTGTGTATGTGTGTGTGTGTGTGTGTGTGTGTGTGTGTGTGTGTGTGGTGCATGTGTGGGAAGACCAGAGATCAACCTTGAATGTTGTTCCTCAGGAGCTGCCCATCTGTTTTTTTTTTTTTTCTTTAAAAATTTTAAATTACATTGATGTGTGTGTGTATACATACATATATATGTACATACACACACACACACACACACACACACACACACACACACACACATATATATAACGTGTGAGTGTTTTGGCTGCATGTGTGTCTATGTACCACATGTGTGCCTGGTGCCCACAGAGTTCAGAAGAGGACATTGGATATCCTAGAACTGAAGTGACAGATGTAAGCCACCTGCGGATACTGGGAATTGAACCCGGGTCTTTAACAAGAACAGCACGCCAGTGCTCTTAACTGCTGAGCCATCTCTCCAGGCCTTGACCTTGTCTTTTGAGAAAGGGTCTCTTTTTACCCGAAACTGCTAGGCTGACAGGCCAGAGAGCTCCAGGGATCCACTTATGTCCATCTCCAGTGCCTCTGTGCCTGGCTTCTGCATAGGTTGTGGGGATTGGATTTGGGTCCTCAGGCTTGTTTGGCAAGCATGTTACTGACTGAGCCGCCTCTTGCCCTTTTCACCTTTGGTAGTGTGTAACACTTCTCCTTTGTGATGTGGCCAGACATAGCCAGACTCAGACTTCTTTTCACCTTGCAAAACTAAAACCCATCCCTTAAACAACAAGCTCTATTCCCCTGCCCCCAGACCCAACAGCCTTCATTCTGCTCCTTGTCTCTTTGAATGCCATTCCTGCCCTGATGTAACCAGAATTGTGTTATACCTGCCATTTTGCAGTTGGCTTATTTCAGTCAGCATGCCTTCCAGGTTCATTCATCATGACCCTTTTGAAGGCTAGATAGTATTCTAATGTATGGCTAAGATCACATTGTCTTTGTCTGTGATGGGCAACAGGACTCTTTCTGCCCATCCAAATACCTCGAGAGCCTGCTTTCCTTTCTCCTAGTGTATCCCCACAAGTGGAATTGCTGGATCCTTGGAAATTCTGCTTTTAACTTTTAGAAGAATTACCAGAGTGTCCTTTTAACACTCCTGCCAATAATGAATCGTGTGTTTGAGTGAGAATGGCCCCCATAGGCTCATGTATTGGAATGTTAGGTCTCCAGGTGGTGGAACTGTTTGGGGAGGATTAGGAGGTGTGGTCCTGTTGTGGGAGAGGTGTGTCACTGGGGGTGGGATTTGAGGTGTCAAAGGCCCTCATCAGGTCCAGTCTCTATCCTCTCTGCTTCTCTCTCAAGGATAAGATGTAAGTAAGGTCTCAGTTACTGCTCCAGCACCATGTTCATCTGCTTGCACCTTGCTCCCCACCATGATGATCCACCCTCCAAAACTATAAGCAGGCCCCCAATTAAATGCTGCTTTCCATGAGTTGCCTTGGTCATGGTGTCTCTTCACAGCAATAGAACAGTACAACAAGTGCACAAGGGCTCAGGTTTTCCTGGGTTTTTTGCCCCTCTACACCTTTGGTTCTTTTCCTGACAGTGTCTCCCTCTACAGCCTTGGCTGACCTTGAGCTTATGTGCTTCCTGCCTTCACTTCCCAAGTGCTGGGATCTTAGGTGTGCACGACCATGCCTGTCCAGATGCACTTAAAATTTTCTTTTTTAAATACAGGTATTTTAAAGCTGCCTTAAGTCCAATGTACATTAATGTTGGAGGCTTACTTCGTTCAACTCAGCACTCCTACACACTGATGCACCTTGCTTATCGATGGTGCTACCAATTATGTAGACTCTGATGATTGACGTGCTGGATGTCTCCTTAGAGACAGTGTTAGCCCCATTTGTTCATTCGGCCTGTGTTTGTAGTTGTACCAGATGGTGAACAAAAGCACCAGGAATCCGCCTGTTAAGCTTCTGTGCTGGTGGGCTCCCAGAGAGGTGACATGATGGCTCAGTGTCCCTGTGGTGGCCGAGCTGCACAGGAATTTGGGTCTCCTAACTCCCAGAATATTTTGGAGAGCCGTCTGTTTGACAAAGCGAGTCCCACCATGTCAGCATTTGTACCGGGTGTACCTTCCTAGAGCACCTGCATCCCATCTCTGGGCTATGGGGAGGTCCAGGTCCTCCAGGGCCACAGTGGGCATGAACAGGGGAGGGAGGCCTCCCTATGCTCAGTCCCGCAGCTGACCTCAACCCTCACCTGTCTGCCACCCTGAGGCAGCCACACTTCCCCACACTCCAGAAGGCATTGAGCAAGGCCAAAGGCTTGCCATTGCGGGGAGCTTCGTCCTAACAGAGCACACAGCAGTCTCAGTGCATCTTGGTTCTCAAGGACCGTCTCCAGTCCTGGGCTGGAGCTTTAGTACCCAGTAAAGGTGAGCCAGGAGGCCAGGTGAGTGAGCTTCCTGGAGCCCTTTTGTTTGGGACTTTTTTAGCCCATGTAAACTGACCGGAGTGGCAGCTCCCCATCCTCCATGCTAGTCAGCTGTCCAAGTTCCCTCTGTTATATAACCAGGATTAATTTAAGCAGCTCTGTCCCTTCGTTCAGAAATGACAGGAAGAGGAGTGACTGGGAGTGTTGGCGTCCCTCACGGGACAGTCTGGGCAAATCCCCTCATTCCTCTGGGCCTTAGCTTTCCCTCTCTTGAGTGGGATGGCAGAATAGAAAGGTACCTCAGGGGTGTTAAAGTCTGCAGGCAGTGTTAATGGGTGGTTGCACTCCCACCCTGGGCAGATCTTAAGGGCACCCTTCTTCTCCAAGCAAGGAGTGTCGAAGGATGGGATTAGCACAAATGGCAGTTTCTAGGAATCTTTTTTTTTTTGTTGTTGTTGTTATTTGTTTGTTTTCCCCCAAAACAAAAACCAAACCAGGGGCCTTAGGTAACTGCTGGCCAGATCCAAAGTAAAGGGCTTCACTCTTCTTAGCCTTTCTAGAAGGTGGTGCTGTGAGGAACCTCACTCACACAGACAAGGAAACACACCGAGGCGATAAATCATTGCCCGAGGCTACCCTCGCTGGAGAAGAAGCCTTAGCCTGAGATGCCTCTCTAGAGGCTGCACTGGTGGCCAGGGGCCATCGGGAAGTGGAGGTGGCCTAGCCTCCAGCTCCTTTGGGCAGTGACCTTAGGAAATGAATGTTGTGGCCTGAAGTTGTGTACTTGCTTGTCATTCTATTTTGTAGTCTAGTGAGATTCTGTTTAAACCTGTCATGAAGTCCTGTGTGCCAGACATCTAGTCCTTTGCCAGCCAGCTAGGAGAACCCTCCTTCAGGCTAGGTGGAGCTCCTTTCAAAGGTGGATCTTGGGGAGAGTCCAGGCATCCGTATTCACAGAGGTGCCTTTCTCTCTCCCAGGTAGGGAACACATTATAGCCTCTTTACAAATAACTGCCACAGAGACAAACCCTTATTGAACACTCGGCCACTGTACTGGCTGACCAGTGTGCTTCTGTTTCCTCATTCTTTCATCTTGGGAAGCACACAGGTCTGCGCAGGTGAGGCCGCTGAAGGTCAGAGAGGTTAAGCAATTTGCCAGGCTACGCAGTTGAATTAGGACTTCAGTGACTAGGTCATAGAGGGCTGGGCTGTCTTTGTGTCCTGGCCTCAAATCAGCTTTAGCACTGTCACTGATAGATGAGTGCATTAGTAGGTAGATGAACTTGTAACTGTCCCTGCCAGGAATGTAGATATCCTAAGGAGCCCTGTCTGCCCCTCCTTTTGACTAGCAGACTATAGAGACAGTGCAGCCCAAGGTACTGGGATTTCCCACAGGTGTCTCCTGCTTGGAGAGGGGAAGAGGCTGGAGGCTGGTGCTAGCCGGAGCGGGAGCTTGTCTCCAGGGAGATCTCAACAGTCCTGACAGTGTGTCATACCACCTTGCAGGAGACCTGAGCTGGGGCAGTGATGGGCGCTTGGCCTAGAAATGCCTAACTCTATGTTCCTCTTCTTCTGTATAAGTCTGAACCTCACAGCAGGACCCTGAAGATGGAATGGGGGCACCACTGGATCTCTGTGTTTCTCATCCCAACATGGCCACATTGAATAAATCCCCTTTTCTCTGCTTTTCACAATTGTTATTTAATTGACTCATTGGAGACAGGTTGCTGGGGCTGACCCTAACTCGGGTAACAAACTTCTAACTCTTCTCCCAGTGTCCCACTGTCCCCAGCCTTGTGTCCAGTGCCCCAGAGCGATGCCACCCTCCTCAGGTGTGAGGTCTCTCCTGAGTCTGTTTATTCCATCCCATCCCGTCCCGTCCCGTCCCATCCCATCTTCATGGCACTGAGATGTCTATTAGTATAGTGTCCCCAGACAGAATGCACTTCCTTGAGAGCAGTGGCTGTCTCTGACATGCCTTGTATGGATGGTGGGCTTCCACCAGACTCTGGGTTTTCCAGCGACTGGCAGAGGACGAGGTCCCTGACCAGCTCTATGTTACCTTTCCTTCATAGCAGAACCAAGCGGGAGGCCCATGGCGGGCTGGGGTGGGGAGGGCAGAACTTGGAAGTCAAATGACAACTTTCAAGGTAGCCGCACCATGCCAGACAACCATTGCCGGCAGAGCCTCAGCTTGGTCTTGCTTATCTTCCTGGATTCTTGTTCTTTCATGCACACAGATGGAACCTGCCCGGGATGGGTTGGTAGGCTTCTGTAGTGCTTGCACGGGGACTCCTGGGTTAAATTTGTTCATCACTGTGGCAATGCCAAGCTTACCTATGCTTTGTGAAAATAGCATGCTGTTTCTCCAGTTTGTCTTGACATCTTGTCCTTACTTGTGAATGGAGTGTTTACAAGCCATTCAACTCCTCAAGACTGGCTGAGTCAGTGGGAGGCTTTAGAAGTTCACTTTATTAGCAGGGAGTCGAATTGTGTCTCTTGGAAGCATTAGTCTTTGCATACTGGTACATTTTGAATATCCTGTTTAAAAACCATGTTGAAATTGAACTGCTGCCCTTTGGCAAGATGTCCTGGACTGCCAGGACATTCTGCAGTCACCAGTGGGATCCAAAGTGGCATGATACCCAGTGTAAGAAAGCCCACTTGGGCACAGAACCAAAGGACAATTCGTTTAGACGTACTTCTCATGAAAAGGGGATTGGGCTGGAAAAAGTAGAGGTCGAAGTCAAGCAGGCAGATTCTGCTGTCAGAAGGTGTGTTGGGGTGCAGCTCATCAAGAACGGCAGGAAGATCACAGCGTCTGTGCCCAGTGACGGCTGGCTGAACTTCATTGAGGAAAACCATGAAGTTTTGGTTGCTGGATTTGGTCCGAATGGTCACACTGCAGGTGATATTCCTAGAATCGTCTTTAAGGCTGTTAAAGTTGCCAGTCTCTCTCTTTTGGCCCTGTTTTTCAAAGGCAGGAAGGAAAGACCAAGAACATACATTTTGACAATGGAAACACAGTAATAACTTTATATATTCTGAAAAAAAAAAAAACCAAAATAAATTGAATTGCTATTATAGCACAGCTGGGAAACAGGTCCTTCCAGGGGGAGGCCTGAGAGGAGTGCTCTGACCTACTGGATGGATTGATGTCCCCATACAGGGTCCCGTGGGAGTGGGGAAGGGTCTGGTAAGAGTGTGTTTGGCTGGATTTACTGTGTTGCATGTGTTTGCCCTTCTGCCTTCCACAGTGCAGGGGTCCTCCCCAAATATTGGGACGTGTGCTTGGACTTCCAGGGCTGTATGTAGCACTGTGACCCCCCCTCCCCCAAACACCACTGCTGCTCTGTTATAGCAGAAGAAGATCGACGGAGACAAATCCTGATTCAGCTCCATGTTTTCATCCCTCCAGATACGCTTCCCGCCCCTGACCTCAGTGAGTGTGGCCCAAATTCTTTTTCAGGAGACCACGTGGTGGTATGTTGATTCAGCACTGTCCCCAGTTCAGTTGGAGACGTTAGTCCACGAGGTCTTTGGGGGGAGTGACTCAGAACTTGGCCTGCGAGGACACTGGTGCAGGCCATGCGTAGATAGAGCCCACTAAGGGCTGCCTGGACTTGAACTTGGGGGAACTTGGGTGACGTTGACAGTCCGTGTTGCTCTCCCCCATTCCCCACCATTGGGCACAAAGGAGATGGCTGCACGTGACTTAGCTTGACCACAGAAGCAATGGTGCCGGGGACAGGCAGGAATTTGGAGTGGTGTGGAGCGTTCCTGGAGCCACATCACCTGGCGCTCTGCCTTGGTTTCCTCATTCATAACATGAGGCTAGCTAGCCGTTCCTTTTCTGTCTTTATTATAGTGTTTTCAGAAAATGGAGATGAAGGCTCAGAGTCTGCCACACAGTCTCCCTGTGACAGGAGCAGGACCCGGAGGCTCTGCTCCGAGTGGGAAGGAGTGACCTGTGTCTCAGGTTTCCCTTCTGTCTCCCAGTGAGGTCACTGTTGCACCCATGAGATCTCAGCCCTGCTATCTGGTATCCTGGGAATTTGCCCCACCTGAAGGGTAGAGATCGCCTAATCCTTGGGGTGTGCCCAGAACACAAGGGATGTTCTGAGAGTGTCCTGAGTAGACTGGACTTGAGCCAGGCTTGGATTCTTTTATCGCTCCCTGCTGGCTGTAGTTCCTTCTGGAAAAAGCGCAGAGTCCAAGTCCAGTGCCTGGGGTCAGGAATGGGAACCCTATCCTTGGAGCTCTAGGCATGATGTGAGCTGCTGCCCTAGGTAGAGGAGAAACCTGAGTGGTGTAATGTTAAGTGGCAGAAGCTTAGGATAGAGAAGCTGACCTGTCTGGGGACCCTGGAGGGAGGGTTTGTTGTATGTAGGTGCTGCCTTCTGATACAGTGAGCTTATCTATTGAGCTAAACGACATTTCCTGTTGTCTGTCCCATCACTGTTGGAAGTGGCATATAGCCATGCAAGGGAAATCACCTGATCGAATTCCAGATTCACGGCCCAACTCTGGCCCTCCTCTCCATGGTCCGGTCCTAACCTGCCTTTTTACAGCCATCTTCAGGTGCCTGTGTAAATGTTCCAGCCATTTCTCTGGGTCTTGGTTGGTGCTTCTCCTATCCCCGTACCTTCCTGAGGGACACTCCCTGCATATCATGCCCCAGTTACAAGATCTTGTTTCCAGATAGCTCTGCATGTCCACATGGCCCTATTTCCCTAGATACCCCCTACATGTCTGTGCGCCTCCTGTAGCTGGCTCATGGTTCCCATACCCTTCATGAGTGGGCTTGCCTTATATTTTTCTCAGAGTAACATAGTCTAGAAAATTAAATAGAATAGAAAGAGCTGTCGTCTGTTCTGACAGCTTGATGCCCTGTCCCTTTTCCTAACTGTAGCTTGAGTGGCCCCTTTCTGGCCACCTTGAAAGTATGAGTCTGTACCTGTTGTACCCCTGTGTGGCTGTAGGAGGAGGGGCAGGCTTAGATCTGTGCTTCCTTCACACAGCCTAAGGAACTTTATTATTCTCACCAAGATGGATTTCCATTCAACACATGATGCAGTTTGTCCTCAGAAACAGCAAATGACTTGGCTGGGGCCTAGTTTAGTCAGTAGAGTGTTTGCCTAGCACACACGAGGACCTGGTTTGATGCCCAGCACAGCTGACAGAACCAGCAGTAGTGCCTACAGCGCACCCTATTGGGCCCTGCAGGTTTCAGTAGTGTTCCTACAGGGTGAGTGGCAGGTGAGGATCCTTCCTGGTCATAGGTAGCTAGGAAGGCAGGACTGTGGAACAGCGAACATAACACTTGTGAGAACAGAGGATCCCTGGGGGTTGTGAGTGAAGAGAGCAGAGGACCTTTATGGTTTGTGTATGAACACACTTTCTCTCGGCTGCCTCATAACACTGGGGACACCTGAAGAAATGCAGGGACTTTGGTGTGGTCCTCCACCGGACCTGCTCTCCTCACTCTATTTAACTCCGCCCTAGTGGTATTGCAGGTGGACCAGCCTTTCTGCTTGCTCCCAGTTAGAAGTTCTCAGCAGGGACATTTCAGCAAGCACAAGAGGTCTCTGTTTGGAATCTATGTTCTGGAATGCCCACTGTGTGTGCTGTGTAGTGCTGATGTAACTGTCTTGTTAAATAAGAAACACAGAGCCAAATACAGAGTTAAAAGCCAAGAGGTCAGAGCAATAGCTGAGAGCTGAAAACCTTACCCTTCACTGCTGCTCTGTCTTTCCTCTCCGCAAGAGACCTACTTCTGTGTGCTTTTTTCTTTTTTATAGACTTCCTGTTCTGCTTTCTCATTGGTTGTAAACCCAGCCACATGACCTCCTCATCCATCACTGCCGGTCTGTACAGACCTCCAGGTCTTCTATGGTTGGTATTGAGATTAAAGGCATGTGTCGCCATGCTGGCTGTATCCTTGAACACACAGAGATCCTGCCTAGCTCTGCCTCCCAAGTGCTGGGATTAAAGGTGTGCACCACCACTGCCCAGCTTCTGCCATGGCTTGCTCTGACACCAAGGCAACTTTATTAATATACAAATAAAATCACATTTCAGTACAAATAAAATATCACCACAGATGCTGATGAGTCAGGTACAGGTTCTAATTAGGGATGGTGGTGAGTTAGGGATGCTGGTGAGTCAGGGGTGCTGGTGAGTCAGGGATGCTGGTGAGTTAGGGATGCTGGTGAGTTAGGGGTGCTGGTGAGTTAGGGGTGCTGGTGAGTTAGGGGTGCTGGTGAGTTAGGGGTGCTGGTGAGTTAGTGCTGGTGAGTTGGGGTGCTGGTGAGTTAGAGGTGCTGGTGGGGTAGAGGTACTGGTTGGTGGTTTATATTGGGGGTGGTGGCTTAGGGGTGTTGGCGTGTTAGGAATGCTGGTAGTCTATGGTATTGTTTGGTTAGTGTGTTGGTGTGTTAGGGGCATGGATAATTTGAGCCATTTATATCTTGATTACTGAATGCTTCACAACACATGCTGTTCCTTGTGTTTGGTATTCCACATCTGTAGTATGTTCCTCTAAGGGTCCTGGAAGTAGGGACATGGTTCTCCAAGGCCTAGGTGAGTTTGTAGCTTTACTCCAAAAAGACATTGCTCCCACAGGACGCTTGGCTAGAGGAGCCTCTGCCTGCTGGCCTTGGCCTGCGATCTGCAGCAGGGTGAATCATGGGTAGGTCTCAACTTGGGAATGAGCTCCTAGGCCCCAGCTTCTGTGCTGTGAGTGGCTGTTGGTGGAAGCTGGTCTTGCGTGTTTTCAGAGCAGACTCAGCTCCCAGTGTGGAGGGAACACAGCACAGCACATGAACTGAGCACATGTGTGTGTGTCTATATGTGTGTGTGTGTGGTCCCTAGAGAAGTTGTGTGTATGTATATTCACACCAGGGCCTGGGAACCTGGTCACTGGCTGTATCCCCATTGTTCTTGGCTTTCACATTATCTTCTGATCCTGGAAGTGCCAAATGTATTTTGAACCCAGGAAGGTCTGTTCCACCCTCTTTTGAGAAATGAGAGATGGGAAGTTGACCGTCGCCAGCCTCTCTCGGGCAGAGTCAGTGGTTTAGTGATGACACACTGGTGCCCGGGCTGGGCCAGTGGTCCTGAGCAGGCGCTTTTGGAAGATCTCAGGCCTCCCAGTTTTTTGTTTTTTTGTTTTTTGTTTTTTGTTTTTTTCTTCTGTTCTTTGGAGCTGGACCCAGGTTCCATACTCCCCATGGATCAGGTGATGGGGAAGGTGCTTCTGGGGTCCTAGTTTTCTATCTAAAGACTGGGCTGAGCTCCACGGGCTTGTTGCCTCTGGTTATATGATCCACGAGCTCACCTGGGACAGCACACACATTTTCCACTCTCCCGCCTCCCCTCTCCCCGCCTGCCGTAAGAGAACAGGCTACCTGCCTTGTCCTGGGGAGGGTTTGAGAAAGAGATGACCCTTCTCCTAATCTCTCTGGAAGCTTAATAGAAGGAGCCTGCTCCATGCATGTGTTGTTGCCCAAAATCCCTCTTAGAACTCAAGTAAGTGCCTGGTTCCCAAGGGGACCTGAATGTGCCACACTCAAGAGCCACGGCAGAGCTGGGCCAAAGCCCCAGAACACTTTGCTCTTTGCTGCCCCCTTGAGAGTGAAAGGCGGTAGTGCGAAGAAATTGGAGAAAGCAAGCGCAGAAGCAGAAGAGGACACACCTGCTGTCTCCAGACCGCTCCCTGCTGACCACCCCGTCCTCTGTCCTTCCTCCATAGGGGCTGCCCCAGGGTCTCTGACACACGCAGACTCCATGTCTTTCCTGCCTCAGAGGTTCGCCTGTTGGCTGCAGCTGTGTTTTCACAAGTGTGCTTGGCCAAGTGTAACTGCTTATTTCAATGAAAAAAAAAAAAAAAAACCCGCTTGTGCTGCCAAAGACACATGTTTAGGAAGTGCCTGGTTAAAACTAGCTGAACGGGTTTCTTTCCTGAAGGGCTTCCCAGAGCCTACCACATGCTGATGTGTGTGTGATGAATTCCTAAGAGGTAGGAAAGGCAGCGAGGTCTAATGCAGGAGCCGAAATCCAGACGGGCGGGTGAGACTTGCTGGAGAAAGCCACTTGCTGTGGAGCCCTGCAGCCTGAGTTTGAGCCCCATTGCCCACTTGGTACCAGGAGAGAATTAATCCTTAAAGGTTTGCCTTTTACCATCACATGTGCACCGTGCCACATGCTTGCTCACATACAAACAAATGCAAATACACAGAAATAAATGGCAAGTGATGATGAAACCCAGACCGGCAAATCTTTTCTATGGTGCATGTGTGAGTGAGTGCGTGCGTGCGTGTGTTTTCTGCATCTTCATGTGACCTCATTTGTTCATTTCCTTCATTCTTCTCATGTCTTTTTATTTTAAAAATTGTGGTTCTATACATATATATATATATATTTCTGTCTTAGCCATTTTCAAGCTGAGGCTAGAAGCTGAAAGATGGCTCAGTTGTTAAGAGTACTGGCCTTGCAATCATGTGGTCTAGAATTGGGATCCCAGCATCCACCTAACAAGATAGTCATCCTGTACGTGTCTGTGACCCCAGCTCCCAGGGAGTTGGAGATGACTGAGGCTCGACGTCCTGGGTTCAGAAAGAGACCCTGTCTCAGAGGAGTAGGCCGAGAGCAATAGATGACAATTCCTGATGTCCTTTTGTGGCCACAAAATGTATCTGTGCATTGCAGATACACTCACCCACGCGCACACACGCACACATGCGCACACACACACACACACACACACACACACACACACACACACAGAGATCTTTAATACATTTTGCCGTTCTTACCGTTGTTAAGTACCCACATCGCTCAGCATCATCACATAGAGTCATGTTGTCGGGTAACCATCACCACTGTTAACGTACAGAATTCTTCCTGATGCAGAATCAAACTCCTGTGCCCATTAGACAGGTCTCCACTACCCTCAGCCTCTGGCCCCCCGCCCTGCCCCCTGCTTTGCCTGTGTGGATCTGACTATGGTAGGCCCCTCTGTCAGTGTAGTGCTCCGTGAAGTGGGTAGCCACATTTTTGCTAACCCTTCATTCTCTTGAGTTGCGTTCACCCACTTTTTCTCCTCTTCTGGCCCGTGAGATAGAGAATATCAGCTCTCTCGTTTATAGACACTTTGTAGACAGAGTTACTGGAAATGTAAAAGCTAGAGGTTAAACCAATGACCTTCCCTCCATCTCCTGCATCCTCCTGCCTCACTCCTTACCCACCCGACTCTAGCCTTTCCTCTGAAGCCATGGCGGCTCTCCTGTCACCTCTGGATGCCTCAGTGTTGTTCTCTCCCCTTCCTGCCACATGCTTTCATGTTCTTTTTTTTGTTTGTTTTTTCCTTTTTCTCCATTGTCTTTTCTTCTTTCCGCGTCCAGAGTCTGGCTCTGGGTGGTGGCTCTTTGGGGAGGGCCTACCTGGGCCCTGCTCCAGGCACACAGCCACGTGCTGTACTCCAGGTGAGTATCACTGAGCATTCCCTGAGGACAGAAACAACCACCAAAGTGCAGAGATGCCCAGCTGACTTTGTCTCTTTCTTAGGAGGTTGGCGCACTTTAGTTCAATGGTGTTTGGCGTAACCGCCATGTTTTTATCAGACAAGGGGTTTGGGAATGCAAAATCAATCCCAGACGTCCCTGGGAAGCATTAGTGTTGATGCTGTGTCCAGTGAGCTGACAAGGATACGTGTGTAAAGGAAAGGCCTGTGGGATACTTTGGGTGTATAAAAGGGGTGAAGGAGGTATGGTTGTTGACTGACAGGCAACCCAGTGTTCCCCAGGAGCTCTCTGGGGGATTATTACAGTTGAGAACAGCCACATGCTAGGGTAAGCTACCTCAGGTTGGTTCTGAAGCCTACACTGTGGACCTCACCATTACCCACCCTGCCTGCCTGGCTGTGTGCCCACTGCCTTCCCTCAATGCCCGCCCTCTTTCTCATAGAACTATCGGTGAATCTTGTACTGCCAAGGATGTTAATAGAAAGTACCAGGGGCTGGGCAGGGCCTCAAGAGTCCTGTAATGAGACGTCCTACCCTGCAGTGATTAGAATCGGCAGAGGAATTTAGGAAACAAAAACGTTTTGAATTCCTGTGTGTTGAGGTGGTGGTACCCATAGATCTTGCCGCAGTTTCTCCCACGTGACTCAGCCTCTGCTTTACTCCCCCCACTTTCATTTAAAATCAAACATGCCGAGGACCAGAGAGAGAATATGATAAATCAGAACCCACTTGGGCCTGCCGGAGCCAGCATCTGGTCTAGCCTGAGGACTTGCCACAGCTACCCCTGATGGCTCTGTTTTCTCACCCTTTGCCCCCTCTTGCCTTAGGCTCTGGGTTTCTGCCTGCTTGGATCCAAGGAAGTCCTCAAAACCCCGACAGGACTTTGACCTAGGCCAGGGACTCAGGAGGAGGTGGTTACCCACCAGGTAGGCCAGTGCTTCCTTCTCTTTGAAGAGGCACAAGACAGCAGACAGTTCAGGAGGCATCGAGGCCTCTGCCCTGGACAAAGCCTGGCCAGAGTCACCCTTCTCCACAAGCCCAGGTTAGACCTCAGGGACAGGTTTGTTCAGCAGGGCACAACACAGCTTGAGGAACACAGTGGATTGTAGCCTTGACATCAATTAGGAATGGATAGATGGTGGGGATAATGAAGGGCAGATTTAGTCCCCAAGAATATGGCTCTTGCTCAGGGGAGGTGGGCCAGGTGGTGCAGACTCTTTTCACCCCACTTGGCATTCAAAGTCATCAATCCATGTATCTATCCATCCATCAAATATTTATTGGGTACACAGGAGTGGTACATCTACCAAGCCTGAGTCTCTGCAGTGAATGTGAGCTGGAACCCAAGCTAGGGGTGGTGGAGTCTCAGATCTCTAGGAGGCTATATCCTGGATCCACTTTAGTCCCCTTCATACACCCCCAAACTTGGTGACTCCTTAATCACAAACTGCAGAGATGGAAATAGACTTGATCCTGTTTCATTTCCCCCGCCACTCTCCCAGGGAATGAGCTCATGCTTAGGGAGATGAACCGACTGACCAGGGTTGCACCAAGAGCCACAGGATCTGAATCCACGCCAGTCCTGTGCTGCCAAGGCGCAGGGCCACAAACAGTGCATTGCACCATCTGTCCTGCTGAGATTTTTGGCTTTTTGTCACCGACAGCCACAGGAGACACACACAGCCTGGTGAAAGTTTCCTTTGCTCGAAACTCAGAGTGATTTCAAACCTTCTACAAGTTAGTGCCGGAGAGCTTCTTCAGCTCCCAGGGACAGTAGCCTCTTGTGGCCCACACGAACACTTGTACATACCCAAACATCTCTAGGTTGCTGCCCAGCAGCTAAACTGTGGTAGCCGTGACTCAACTGTCCCTTTGATTGTCATACTCGCCTGTGGAAGTCTTCCCCCTTGGTTTTGTTTGCTTAGAATGGACCCTCCGATTCAAGCAGAAATCAACATAGAAAACGTGAAGAGGTAGGGACTCTGAGCTGTCCACAACTCAGGCGTGTTCAGAGGCTGTGGTTTCCTCGGGGTGGACCAGAGATGTTTCCCTCAGCCCCTGGGAGGAAAGGGAAATCTCTAATAAGGCTGCTTTTCCCTTGGTGTTTTATCAGGAACACAGTGGGACAGTTTCCTACTTGTTTTTCTGTGATGCCAAGGACCAAATCTGGTGCCTGCAGGCAGGTGTTCTGCCGCTGGTCTATATTCTCAGCTTCTTTCTCATTTTCACTTCTAGGCAGGGTCTCACTAGCTGCCTAGCTGTCCTTGAACTCACTAGATACTTCTCGGTGGCCTTGAACTTTGGATCTTCATTTCTTAGCCCCCTGAGTAGCTGGGATTTCAGACCTGTACCACTCACTAGGCCTGCCCTCACCTCCCCCCACCCCATACACACACACACACACACACACACATACACACACACTCTTCCTTTCCTTTTATATGTATGTATGTATATATTTATTTGTTTATTTGTTTGTTTGTTTATGTTTTTCGAGACGGTTTCTCTGTGTAGCTTTGTGCCTTTCCTGGAACTCTCTTTGGGGACCAGGCTGGCCTCGAACTCACAGAGATCCGCCTGCCTCTGCCTCCCGAGTGCTGGGATTAAAGGTGTGCGCCACCACTACCCGTCTCCTTTTGTTTTTCTATTAAGCATTAAAAATGCACTTAAGTTTTTGAGGCAATGGTCATTGCTGCAGAGGGCAGGTGGTAACTGGTGCTCTTGTTGGTAGTGGATTTTGGTTGGCAAAAATGTGTCCGTGTTCTTTGCGATTGTAGGGGCCAGAGAGTTCTGAAATCTGAAAATGGCCCCTAATTTAGGCTGTTGTTTTTTTCAGTGTTCTTCTGGGGGTGGGTGGGAAGTGGTGCTGTTTTTGAGGAATGGAAGAGAAGTACCACAGTGGAACCCGTTGTCTCATTTCCAATTCACACATTAGATGTATTATATGGTTTTGCTTGGGAATGAAAGGACACTGCCTCCAAAGGTTGAAAACTCCCCTCCTCTAGGCTGGCATGGGGGTGTGTGGAGGAGGGAGAGAAGAAGGAACATATGCCCACCATTTTGGCAAGTGTTTCAAGTATCTCCTACTGATGTTATAAGCAGGACCTCTGCAGAGAAAAAGGCCAAGAGGGATGTGTGCACAGATCTCTGTCTCTCTCTGAGGAGGGAGAATGAAGCTGAGAGATTTGTTTTAAGGAACTGGCTCACATCACCGCAGGGGATGCACATTCCTAGCCTGTAGGGCAGGCCAGCAGGCTGGACAGCTACCAACATCACACAAGTGACCTGCTTTAGTCGGGGACAACTGACTTTAATTGTTAACCTTATCTAAACAAAACAAAACAAAACCAAACATCAGCGGATCATCTAGAGTACACTGATGTTTGATCAGGTATTTGGGTATCTCAGCCTAGCCAGGCTGAAATAATGGAATTAACCCCCATCACCTCAAGTGCCTTTCATACCTGTGGGAGTGTTAGAGGCCAGCAGAGCTGGGGAAGCCACGGCCTCTCCTCACGAAGACCATTGTATGCATAGGAAGTGGTAAGAAGGAGGCCTAACTCATTGAGTGTTACTTACAAAAACGTAGTGTAAAAGATGCTTAGAGTTGATGATATGGGTGAGGCCCAGAGGATCTGGGGAGATTTCCTAGTAGGGCCCGAGGAATAACTGTCAGGGCACAGAGGTTCAGGTGTAGAAGGGTGCACAAGACTTGGGAACCAGAGTAGACCAGAAGGATGCTGGGAACCAGAGTAGACCAGAAGGGTGCTGATAACTCAGTTGGCTTTCTCCAGACTAGCAGCTGTAGCCAGCTGTGCATCCTAATTCAGAAAAATGTGCACCTATGTTAAACAAGTACAGACTATTAGATCTTGTCTTTAGTCCCTCAACAGTGCACCCTAATAACATCCTATAGCATTTCTTTTGGTGATGGCAGCAGATTTTAATTGTTATTTGTTGTTTTTTTTAAATTTTTATTATTTACTTTATGTGTATTGGTATTTGGCCTGCATGTATGTCTGTGTGAGGGCATCAGGTCCCCTGGAACTGGAGTTACAGACAGTTGTGAGCTGCCATGTGGGTGCTGAGAAATGAACCAGGGTCCTCTGGAAGAGCAGCCAGTGCTCTTAACCACTGAGCCATCTCTCCAGCCCTGTTAGTTGGTTTTCTTATTGTTGGTTGTTTGGTTGGTTTCGTGGAAACAGGGTCCTGTGTAGCCTAGGCTGACCTTGAACTCCTGATTCTTCTCCTATATCCTGAGTGCTAAGATTGCAGTCATGCCCACCAGGCATGGTTTATGTCTAGGGTGCTGGGGCTCAAACCCAAAGCTTTGTGCATGATAGGTAAACATTCTACCAAATGGAGCTTCCTCCCATGGCCTTTATATAGATAGCACTGTTACTACATTACATCATCTGGGACAGGTACATAGCATATAGCAGTTTGTACAAGGTTAAATATTCATGAGTTTTGGTATTCTTAAAGACTCTACGATCAACCTCCCACAGAGACTGGGGAGCGAGAGTCCAAGCCCCTGAAGAGTTTTCAAAGGCGTCATTTCAATGCTTCCTCATAACAAATGTGTTTTCTCATTGAAGATTTCGAGGCCCAGAGTGGTTAACGGCTCTAACGGAAGCCACACAGTGTACCCATGGCAGGACTCAGTAGGGAGCTCATTCATATTCTGCACATACACACCCCATCTTCCTTGTCTTTTCTGTAGGTTATGAAGGCTTTTCAAATGCAAGGCTATGGAGAGTTATGGGGCACGGAGCACTGAGAAGTCATGAGAACCGACTTTTTTCCCCTCTATTCTCCGGGTTGTCTTTTCTCCCCTTTTCATACGTATTAACTCCCCTATTCATACATATTTTCTGTCTCCCGCAGACACGAATGCAGAGTTTGAATCCAGATCCCAAAGCCCAGTACCCAAGCATCTATGGCGCCTTCAAGAGGATCATACAAACAGAAGGCTTCTGGAGGCCCCTGAGGGGCCTGAACGTGATGATGATGGGTGCAGGGCCTGCACATGCCATGTATTTTGCCTGCTACGAAAACATGAAAAGGACTTTAAATGACGTTTTCAGCCAGCAAGGAAACAGCCACCTAGCTAATGGTATTTTGAAAGCATTTGTCTGGAGCTAGGAAGCTCTTCTCTCCAGTCCTTGCTCCTGGGTCTTCTTCCCCAGGACCCAGCAGCCTTCGTCTTCATCAGCTTGCTCAGGAACAGAGAACTCTAGGGTCACGTGAATGTACACACACGCACACACAAACACTCGTACACATGTTGTATTCATCCCCTCTTCCTCTGGGGGAAGCTGATGGTAGAAGCGTTTTGGTATTTATTGTTGCGTGGGCTTTTTTTTTTTTTCTTCTTCTTCTTCTTCTTACAAAAACCACTCAACACAATTAATGATCAGTCATAGGAAAAAAATTCTTTTGAATGCTGGATGCAAAACAAAACTCAGAAGGACAGCTTCCTTGAGACTATTTAAAAACTGGTACAACAGGTCTCTCCAGCACCAGGATCTAACTAAGCTTTGAAAGGTCAAGACGTTTTTATGCTGACAGAGGACTCCTGCCACTGCGGAAGGCCTTCCCCACTTTAAGCTGCAGGAGATTCGGGCTTTTGAGCCTTCCTCCCCAGCCTCCTCCGTGTGTCTGAATCGCATCTTTCTGCAAGCCAGGGCTGAACTAGTTTCCTGTGGTTGATCTCGGGAGGGCGGGTGGGTGGGAATTGGGCATTTGTGGGCAACTGGTGTATAAGGCAGGAGCCAATGAGCCAGGCCGGATGGTAGCATGGGGTGGGACTTCAGTGGGCTTTTCAGTGGAGGGGACGGGATTATGGTCAGCAGAGCAGCATAAGATATGTTCATTTTGACAAAATCCATTTTGAGACAATGGAGAGGCGAATGTGATCAACGGTAAAGCTCTGCTTGGCTTTTTTGTTCTACCCAGAACAAAATCGCATCCTTTCCACCGGCCACCCTTAGAGACGAGCATACCCGGGTGCTTGGCTGACATCCTTTGGCTTTTCTGCTGGTGAACCATTCTTTGCATATTTATTGCCCCAGTCACCAAGAGCCACGCCCCCATGCATCTCCGAGGCGGTGAT
Organism: Onychomys torridus; assembly: GCF_903995425.1. Classification (NCBI taxonomy): domain Eukaryota; kingdom Metazoa; phylum Chordata; class Mammalia; order Rodentia; family Cricetidae; genus Onychomys; species Onychomys torridus. The sequence goes on along the minus strand of NC_050451.1, from coordinate 57,759,241 downwards.
AACAGGCCCTTCTTTCACCCAAACTGCCCTACCTAACCGTTGGTCTCCTTGAAGGAGACAGTCTGCCCTGTGCTGTCCCTGCAGCATTGTGCTGTGGTCGCAGTCACCTCTCTGGGGATAATTGCACTTGTGTCTGTGTGTGCAGTAGGCAGGGGCCTCTAGGTGCCTTCCCGAGAGGTGACTTAGAGTCTGTCCCTCATCCCTTCCACCGGTCATGTCGTTAGCTAAGGCAGCTGCACTGCCCTGGAAGGGTGGAACGCACGAGGAAGCCAGAAGCAGAAATCCCAGGGCCGATTCAGGCTTTCAAAGCCAGGCCGGGGGAGACCTCAGATGAAGTTCATTCACAAGGCCAGGCCCAAGACTTCAGTTAAGGCAGCCAGCCACGTGTGTGATGTGATCCCCTTCAGTAGCCTCAACTGAAGGGCCCAGAGAGCGCTCTGTACCCAAGGGCTCAAGACAAGAGAGCCAAAATCTAGGCAGTGGGAGATGCCTAGAGCGTGGTTTCTGGGCTCTAACCTTTCCCACGGTTGACTTCCAAGGGGGAAAAAAAAGTCTCTGAGATGTGTATAACAGGGCTCTCTGGTCAGCCGCACTCTGTGTTGCTATTCAGCATTTCTGCCACCGCTTTAGGGTTGTAAAATTTGCTCATCTGGGCCGAGCCGCTAGTCAGTTTTGAGCCTAAGAAAGCCAAATCCAGAGTCCATCTGACTGTAAGTTCAAGGAACTTTCCGGAACACCAGGAGTCAGCGGTTGATTTTCTGGAGTTTGTTTTGCAGGGATAGCTGGGGGTATGGCCACCCTACTCCACGACGCAGTGATGAATCCAGCAGAAGGTAATGCCCCACGGCTCTAGGGAGGGACAGTGGGGGACAGGTGGAGAGGCCAGAGGAGCCGGGGGCAGGAGGTGGGCAAGGGCTGGCTTCATCAGCGCCTGCAGGACGCCTGCCTGCGTTCTTTATACATTACTGGGAGGCCCCAAGAAAAGCCAGGGAGCACCGGAGAGCTCTAGGAGCTGTGGGAGCAGCTAGGCAGAGCTGCCCGCCTGCCTGCAGCGTCCTAGGAGGAGTTAAAAACAGCTCTGCAGGCTCCGTCCCAGGCCCACTGGGGCGGAGTACTTGGGGATGGCTTTGCACGCTCTTCACTGCTGTCCAGCAGCCTGTGTGTTCAAGGGTGTGCATGCATCTGTGCACATCCGACACTGTTCATTTCCTCCAGTCACAAATTTAGAGGCCACTGTTGCCATCTCATCCATTGTGGGTGGCATCATCCCCCACCACTACCCCCCACTCCCCACCCCCAATATAGAATCTACCCATACAACCCAGGGTGCCCTGGAACTCTCTGAGACCCAGGCTAGCCCAAATTCCAAACCTTCCTGCCTCGGCCTTTTGAGCACTGGGATTATTGGGATGTGTGCATCACCATACCCAGCCTTTCCCCATCCCCGCTTAATTTGTAATGATTATGGAAAATTTCAAGAGAAGGTGAATATATAGAGTTATCAACCCTATGTACTTCTAAAATTAACATGTGGCCATTTTGAGGGGAGGGACTTTTTCTTACTCTTTATTTTAGAGGTCCTCTTAAAAAATAGGGCAGTATTTATGACCCACTTGGTGTCCTTATGCATGCTTAAATCATCTTTGGCTTACTCCTAGGTTTCAGTACTGTGTAAGTAGATGCTGTATGATATCCCCAAGGGAATAATGCCAAGAGAAAGGTCTGCATCTGTTTATGACAGACTATTTTCTTTCCTGGTTATTTTGATGTACAGTTACTTAAATCTCTGGATACAGAGTCACAGTATCAAGGGACTGACGATCTGTATATATCTTGGGATCCTTTCTTTAAAAAAAAAAAAACAAAGCTGTCCATACAGGGACCTGACAACGACAGTCACATTTTCAATGTTAACTAAGCAAAGAGTTGCTTTAAACAGTATTTTTGTTGGTTTGCTTTTGAGACAAGGCCTTGTTATGTAACCCAGGCTAGTCTTGAAGTCTCTATCCCCCTGCCCCAGCCTCCAGATTTCTGGGATTATAAGTAAATGCTATCACACCTGGATGTTCATATTTAAAAAAAAAAATTATGTGTATGGGTGTTTTGTTGGCATGTATTTATGTGTACCTGGTACCCACAGAAGCCAGAAGAGTGGACAAGATCCCCTGGAACTGGAGTTACAGACAGCTGTGAGCCTCTTTGTGGGTGCTGGGAATCAAATCTGAGTCCTCTGGAAGAGCAGCCCCTCCCCCTTTTATTTTAATAATTTACATGAGGCTCATGTCCCCTCTCCACTGGCTTTACTCTTGATTTGGTCCCTATTTACAGATGGAGCGCATCATGTGGATGCTCTTGGCAGTGTGTAGGTGCCGTAAAATTCTAGGGAACACACTCCATTTTCTCTGGTCCCATGAACCATTTGTTTATTTTTGTCTTAAAGCCAGGGTCTGCACTGGGATATGTCATTCCACTTTGACAGATATAATTCTGGTGTTGTCCCAGGTGAACTGTGATACAGATTAAAATCAGAGAAGTTAGGGATACTCTTGTAGGTTAGTGTTTTGTTTTGAGATAAGATTTCACTGTGTAGTCTTAGCTGGCCTGGAACTGCCTGTGTAGATCAGGCTGGCCTTGAGTTCATACAGATCCACTTGTTTGTGCCTCATAAACTGGGATTAAAGGCATGTGCCATCATGCTGTCAGCTCAGGATACTCTTTTTTTTTTTTTTTTTGAGACAGGGTTTCTCTGTGTTGCTTTGGAGCCTGTCCTGAAACTCACTCTTGAGACCAGGATGGACTTGAACTTACAGAGATCCACCTGGCCCTGCCTCCTGAGTGCTGGGATTAAAGGTGTGCGCCACCACTGCCCGGCTCAGGCATACTCTTTTATTTTTTTATTTATTTTTATTTATTTATTATGTATATAGTATTCTGTCTGCATGTATCCCTGTGGACCAGAAGAGGGCACCAGATCTCATTTCAGGTGGTTGTGAGCCACCATGTGGGTGCTGGGAATTGAACTGAGGACCTTTGGAAGAGCAGCCAGTGCGCTTAACCGCTGAGCCATCTCTCCAGCCCAGGCATACTCTTAATAGATGGAACAAGAATAGGTCAGAGAGGGAGATATTTGTGGGGAGTGTGTAGAAGGCTAAGACCTTGGAGGTCAGGTCATCTAATCTAGGCTGCAGTGAATGCCTGATTTGGGGTGACCTCTCATTCAAACTTCAGACAGGAAATTCTTTAGAAGTGCTCACTTTCCTGGCACAGGGTCCTAGGGACAGAAATGAAGCAAAGTTGAGGCTGGCCCTCCATGGCTTCCTGGCTGTGTGTGTGTGTGTGTGTGTGTGTGTGTGTGTGTGTGTGTGTGTGCTGTCTTGGTACCTGTCACCGTTGTGTGTTCTAACATGCCTGTTTCTCTTTATTGGTTGGCTCCCCATTTCACTCCCATCTGGGGATGGGGGGCCAAACCAACCACCTGCCTGCCGATGGCTCATCCCCGCCTGGACACAGTGGTGAAACAACGCTTACAGATGTACAACTCGCAGCACCAGTCAGCCCTCAGCTGTATCCGGACGGTGTGGCGGACCGAGGGGTTGGGGGCCTTCTACCGGAGTTACACCACACAGCTGACCATGAACATACCCTTCCAGTCCATCCACTTCATCACCTACGAGTTTCTGCAGGAGCAGGTCAACCCCCTCCGAAACTACAACCCGCAGTCTCACATCATCTCAGGAGGCCTGGCCGGTGCGCTGGCTGCAGCCGCGACCACCCCGCTGGACGTCTGCAAGACCCTGCTCAACACGCAGGAGAACATGGCGCTCTCCCTGGCCAACGTCAGTGGCCGGTTGTCGGGCATGGCCAATGCCTTCAGGATGGTGTACCAGCTCAACGGCCTTGCTGGCTACTTCAAAGGTCTCTACGCTCGGGTCATCTACCAGATGCCTTCCACCGCCATCTCCTGGTCCGTCTATGAGTTCTTCAAGTATTTCCTGACAAAGCGGCAGCTGGAGAATCGAACTCTGTACTAAAGGAACGGGCAGTGGGAAGTGGTTCAAGCATCTTTTGTTCCTGCCTCAGCCCCTAGTCCTCACACCCCAGGCCCTGTCCTACAGGGTGCGCACGCCGGGCCCTTCACACCCTGGTGCCCTCGAAAGGGAAGACCAGCCTCCACGGCCCAGAAGTCTGTCTGTGGGGACATCCCAGGTGGGGGTGGGTGGGAGAAACTTGGGAAGGAGAGGGAGAAGTTGCTTTTTCTCCTCCTTCCTTGAGAGGAATGTAGCAGCGTTCCTGCATCACTGTGGCCTTTTCCTCCCGGGATCTCTAGATCACACCGCAGAGGAGAAGAGTGACCCAGTAAGGAAAGAGTTTACGTACATAAAAGTACCGTTACCCAGTCTAAAATAGGTGGATAATGTTTATCCTTTATTTTTCTACATAGAGATTTTTGAAATTGTGTGTGCTTGTGTGTGTCCATATATAGCATTAGAGTTGGGATGATGTACCTGTTTTCTTTTTCTTTCTTTCTTTTTTTCTTTTTTCTTTTTTAAATAAGAGGGTTGAATCCTTCCACCGTGAGAAGTAAAACAAAACAAAACAGGAAAAAAAGGCACCAAAGTAATAAATGGCTTTATGTGGCCGGAAATTGTGTGTAGCACCCCTCTCATAGGAGTTTAACTTGAATGTAAGATAATAAATACGAACTTTATATTTTGAATTTCTCTTTTCATGGGGGAAAAAGGTACGCTGAAAACAAATCAAGTCAAAATAATGATCACTTGGAGCTTTTTAAAAAAGAAAAAAAATAACAAAAGTCACCCACGTGTGCCTTTTCTGTCTTTCCTAAAACTTCCAGGACCAAAGCGATGGCCCTGGAGCATTTCCCTCCATCTGTGGACCCGCCCATGCGGCCCTAAGCATCCTGGTCGTCCACACTGTAGGGTAGTGGCCGCGGTAGAATAAGAACGGCTGGCCTTAACCTTCCCTGAGAGTGATGTGACTGTGTGCCTCCCCCTCATCAGCACTTAAGCACTGGATACGCCGTCATTTGCCTAGCAAATCAGTGAGACAGTGAGCGTTGGTTGGTCTGAGGACTAATTTCGGTAGCGACCTCATTCCCAGGCACTTCAGCTAAGTCGGTATGTGTTTTTATTAGTCACCTCTTAACCCATTTCCCCTGCAGTCTAGGGATTTTTGAAAACCACAGTTAGAGTCTTTCTGGCATTCATGTGTCCCCTGCCCTGTTCAGCCCCGTGTCTTGACCGTCACAGCCTCTCACTGCACCGCGAGGCCAGCCCTCCAGCCCAGACTGCCCCGTTGAAGCCTGCTAGGACCCTCTCTGCCTCTGCAAAGCTGCTCAGCAGCCTGGCCTCATCCCGTGTCACTTGAGAACCTATGTCCTCTCCGCTTTGTTTCCTGACGTGGAGTCAGATCATCTCTGAGAGAAAACACAAGCCTGTGTGGTCTTCTAGTCGGCCGCTCTGGTGGAGGTGACAGGATGGTCTCAATTTCCTTCTTCCAGCTTGTCTGTGAATGAGCAAGGAACACACTGGCACTTTCATTTTGTTGGCCCTGGTCTCATTTGCGAGCCATAGCTAGCATCCTTCCTCTCACTGGGGAGGATAGGTGCAGCTGCCTGGGAAAAATCCAGCCTGTACATGGAGAATTTTCATCTTGGGACCACACCTCACCCCGTGCCCCTGGGCACAGGTTTTGTTTTTGCCCAGCAGCTGTGAGAAGTTACTTGATGGCCGGCTGTCTTCTCTTTTCTTCAGATCGCAAGGAGAGAGCCGGTTCAAGTACTTAGGTGTGCCGCTCCATGAGGGTTGTGTGGCTGGCTACTGACCTGACATAGCACAGGTTTCTGTACTTGCTGGTGTCCTGTTATCACTGAAAATGTTTCTACTCTCCCCCTGCTCATGTTGAGTAGTGTTAAATTCTGTAAAAGGGGGGTGGGGTGGGGAGGGAAATCATAGAATCTAAAGAAAATTTTAAACCAAGTCTGAAACATTATTTCTACCCCACCCTTTGGGTTATTTGGTGGCTAATCCCACTGCAAAAATAATATTCCCTGTTGGATTTTCTTTAAGGTTATCTTCTGGAATAACCTCTTTGGTCAGGGCCACGTAAGATGGAGAGGTAATACCAGGACTTCAGGACTCTGTGGGCTTGAAGTCCAGGGGTCCAGTCCTAGCTGTGCCCTCCCTGTGATGATGGGCAGATCTGCAGGGAGGCTGCTTTTTAACCAGCCCAGGCCAGCCCAGGCCAGCCCAGCCATTCCTCATAGGGTGAGCAAATGATGTATCTGAACAAGTTGTGGGGCATTAAACCGAAGTGTCTGTCACTCCAGTGGAGGTTCATTTTTTTCCCCCTCTCACCCTTAGCTCCAAAGCCTGGTATTGTCCTCACCCCATGCTCGTTTTATATATATAGCCTATGTGTTGATGGTGATTATTTTTGACACCGCCAAGTTCTAAATGGGAAAAATACTTCCCCTGCCCCAGTCGCCAGACTAACATTGTCATTGCTGTCTTTGAAGTGACATCCACGGATGGATCGTGCCGCCTAGGTACACTGTTAATACTTTAGCTGTGTGTGTGTGTGTGTGTGTGTGTGTGTGTGTGTGTGTGTGTGTGTGTGTGTGTGTGTGTTGTTCTGTTCAGGCCACATGACAGTCATCCACTTAATAGATGAGTGTTCATTTATTATAGACCAAAACGTTGATCTTTTTAAAAATGGAATGTTTTTAGTTCATGCCTATTTTTTTAAAAATTGGATTCAATAGAGCTACTTTTATGTGTGCTTGTGCCCTCCACCTTGTCATACAGCCATCCTCCAAACGCCACCCCAAGGCTGTATCTCCAACACACTGCTACGCCAGCAAGGTTTTATTTAACTTTATTTATGGGTATTTGTGTCTGTGAACAACAGATGTGCCGCTGCCAGTCGCACAGTGTGTGGGTTAAAAGTGGTCCAGGGTTATTTTTCCGAATGTGTTAAAATGCCTGTGGTGGAGATTGTCCTTGCCTCGTGCCTTCGGAGTACTAGGCGCTGCAGTGTGTTCCCATGTGGGATGTCTGCCGTGCTGCTACAGTTGTAACACTGGAGCTGGGAAAAATAAAGCATTGATCCTGAACGCGTTGTGGGCTCTTTGTGGGACACAGAAGGGTTGGGAGAGTGGTCCTAGAAGAGACCGCATAGAAAGGACAGCTAAGCTGGGAACTAGTCCGATTGCATGCAGAGCACCATCTTGCCAGCAGAGGGCGCCTGTGTACACCACAGTGGCTGGAGGCCTGTTCTGTTATTATTATTATAATAATATTTATTTTATGTGCATATATATCTGTACGAGGGTGTCAGGTACCCCGGAACTGGAGTTACAGACAATGGTGAGCTGCCATGTCAGAACTGAACCTGGGCCCTCTGGAAGAACAGCCAGTAGGTGCTTCTGTTGAGCTGTCTCTCCAAACCCTCGTGCTTGCTTTGAACACCTGGTGGATTGCGACTTTTCTCAGCATATCTATTCATGGAGCGTCAGTTGGGAGCCTCTTACAGAGAAAGCCCCAATTGACCAAACAAACCATCACAGCCAAAGCCGGAGAGTAGAACTTTCCCAAGAGGTACAAGTGAGAAATTTTGAAAAGAGTTTGTTCAGAGAACTCTGGACTCTACCCAGAGTCAAGGCCATTGATCTACTCAGTGTGACTACTGAGTCCCTCCCAAAGGTACAGAGTGAGAATGGAGCTAAGCCTGAGATCCAGCCGTGGACACGGGTGTCAGCTGGGCAAAGGTGCTGGGCAGAGTGTGTTGGGTATCAGCTTTCCGCCTTGCCCTCTTACCCACAGCCAACTCTGAGCTACTCAAAGTAACCTCATGCCTTGTAGCTGCTGCATTTTGGCATGGGATGTGGGGCGTGGGGTGGGTTCCGTATCTACTTACTCATCAGCCCATTCTGCCTGCCTGCCTGGATAAGCTGAGCCAGCAAATACAAGGTGAGTGAGGCCAACAGATTCATGCTGGAGCTGTGGGATGGAAGTGTAAGATGCCCTACCCTCAGAGACCATGCAACCTCGGAGAATACGAAGACAGCCAGGCCTGTTGTTTGCAGGCCTTTAATCTGCCTGGGAAGCAGGGGGTGGCAAATTTAAGGCCAGCCTGGACTAAAGAGCGAATTTAAAGCTACTTTGAGCAACTTAGACTGTGTCTCAAAAAGTTTAAAAAATAAAGTGGGGTGGGGTGTGTGGCTGATAGACATGGCTCAATTAGAGCGTCTACGGTTCTTGCTGAGGACCTGGGTTCAGTTCCCAACACCATGGGTGGCTTACAACCATCTTGAACTCCAGCTTCAGGGAGTCTAATGCCTCTGTCCTCTGTCGGATATCTGCACTCACATGCACATACCACTACGCACATACACACAGTGTAAATGTTAAAACATTTTTTAAAGTTTAAAGGAGACTCGGGTTAAACTGAGTGGTAAAGTGCTTGCCTAGCATGCACAGAGGAGTCCACCAGAAGGCAAGATGAGGACTTTCCTACTGACACACTTTAGTCCCCTGACCCCAAGATGGCAGTGGAGGTTGCTATGGAAGTTACATGTGGTGTGGGACTTCTTTGTCTACGGGATGTCGCATTCACTGGTCCTTCCCAGCTTGAGGTAGCTGAAGCTGCTCTGGCGGGACTGGCTCCCCAATGCTCAGGGTGCATTTCTTCCTCTGCAGGGACATTAGGTTAGACCTTTACAATCTGCTCCACTAAACTGTTATGCACCACAGAAAACAGCAGTTTCTGCAGATCTAGGCTGCTTTTCTGGGAGCTGGCGTACAACAGACTGTTGGGTGTGTTGTAAAGTTTTGTGGAGAGGGATAAAGCTTACTTCCCTATGGGGACCTCTCTAGAACACCCACAATTCCTGCCCTAAAAAGATCATAAAAGGAAGGTTTTCTTTTTCCTCATCTAAGGTCTCCTGGTGTGACTTTTAGTGGGCTAACTGCTCTCCTGGGAAGACCTTCACGCTGATGCTGATCCTTAAGGGGCAGTGGGAGTGGGGTGGGGGGGGGGGTTGGGGAGGGGTGGGGCTCGTCGGGCTGAACATCTCAGGAGAATATTGATATTCTCCTGATGCTGTACACAAGACTCAGCTGAGTGTGTGTGTTGGGGTGGGGGGGCGGGGTAGAAGAGGATTTACCAAGTAAGTGTCCTATCTGGTCTAAGGCTGAATGCAAGAAGTAGCCTTACAGTGAGTAGGGAAAAGAAAGCCTGGGACATAGCCACATCACTTTGTAGGAGTTATATCGACAGTAAGCTGTATGTAAACATTCAGTCTGCGTTGGTGACTTTTAATTTTAAAACAAATTTGTGTGTGGGTTGCGGGTGTGGGCATGTGCCCATGAGTGCAGGTTCCTATGGAGTCCAGAAGAGAGCGCTGGAGTCCCCTGAAGCTGGAGTTACAGGCATTTGGGAGCCACCCAGTGTGGGTACTGGGAACCAAGCTGAGGTCTTCTGCAAGAGCGGTCCCACCCTTCCCCATGGGCCCTCTTTCTAGCCTCTGGTTGTATTCTACTCCCCACTTTTTCTCCTGCTCCTCACCATCCTCCTGCTCCTCCCCTCCCCTCCTCCTGCCCCTCCCCTCCCCTCCTCCTGCCCCTCCCCTCCCCTCCTCCTGCCCCTCCCCTCCCCTCCTCCTGCCCCTCCCCTCCCCTCCTCCTGCCCCTCCCCTCCCCTCCTCCTGCTCCTCCCCTCCCCTCCTCCTGTTCTTCTCCCTCCTCCTCTCCTCCTCTTTGCACTGTGATAAAATGCCTGTCTAAAGCAACTCTTGATGAAGGAAGGACTTGTTTTGACTCCTGGTTTAGGGAGATGTGAACCACCTCATGGCCCTGAAGGCAAGGGTGTGGGAGGGGCTTGCTCATTTCTGAGAGGGAGGGGGAGAGGCAGGGATGGAGCAGAGAGATGAGAAGGGAGTGCAGCTGGAACCCTGGGTGTCCCCCCCACTTCCAGGTAGGCTCCACCTCCCAGAGATTCTGCCACCTCCCAAAATTGCCAAGCTGAAGGTCAAGTATTTAAACACTGTTGGAGACATTTCACACTGAAACCGCAACATTGCCTTTGCGAGGAGTTATGGGTTATGGGTGATGTTGAGGGTCTTTGGAAAAAGCCATGGGACGGAGGTCACAGAGTGAGTGGGGTTGGTGGCATCCTAAGTGGTTCCCACGAAAATTAGGAGCAATACGATTTCATTGAGTAACATCTCAAGGACAAAGAAATAGCTATCACCCAGCAACTTGGCTATATGATGTAACCTGTGAAGTTGGGACAGCTCGAACCATCTTAATAAAAAAAAAGTCAGTTTTAAGAGTGCTACACAAGCCGGGTGGGGGTGGCACACGCCTTTAATCCCAGTACTCGGGAGGTAGAGCCAGGCAGATCTCTGTGAGTTCGAGGCCAGCCTGGTCTACAAAGCAAGTTCCAGGAAAGGCGCAAAGCTACACAGAATCCCTGTCTTGAAAAAAAAAAAAAAAAGAATGCTACACAAATTCAGCAGAATATGGTGATGAATCGTTTGCATTTTACAAATTGTTATATTAGTAAATTTTATTTTCCTGAGCACTTCTGATCAAATGAAGACTTCTGGACTTCTCTTTTTAACCAGCATACGGGGCTGGAGAGATGGTTCAGTTATTAAGAACACTGTTCTTGCAGAAGTCCCAGGTTTGATTCCTCATGGTGGCTCCTTAGCATCCATAGCTCCAGTTCTCGGGAACATCTCTAGTGTTGTCTTCCTAGACGAACCCCTCCCCTCCCCCAGGTGTTTGTCATGAGTAAATCCATACAGGTGGAAGTGGAAGTGATGACTCACTCCACAGACAGGAGCAGGGAGAGTTTAGGAGGCTTTGAAATGTGTATGCATTAGGAATCATGGCTGTAAGGTCATGATTAGAGCAGAGACATATTTGAGGGTTTAATGTCCATACACTCTTTTCACTGTGTGATCAATCCTGAATTTCTACTTCTGGCCACAAGGTGGTGTCTTATCTTCATTAAAGCTGAAGTCAAGCACCTGTTAACTCAGCTCAATCAGGAAACCCACCCAAACCCACCTCTTCATCCTTTCTATACCCTGTTGCACCAGGGTTTTGTTTTTTTTCCCCAAGTGGCAGCATTTCTAAAGAAAATTCCGTTAGCATGTTTTTGTCAAGGAGACTTGTATTTGGTCGATCTTATCTGTGGTAAGATATGCATATGTATTTTCAGTGTTTTTAGTTCGTTCTTGATCACCTATCACAGTCTGTTTCTTACAGCTTGGAACAGAAGCATATGGTACTTTAAAAGTGCCTGTCATAGGCTGCACACCAGTTAGCTTGTGAGTGGGAAGTTCCAGAGGAGTCTGCTCAGAAGTTGACTTTCCAGCTGTGTATACACAAGCTACTCACACAAGATGCTCATAGAAGGAAGCACACAAGTCCAGTTGTCTAGGTTCCAGACTTGTGTTCAGTGTAGGATCTCTAAATCCATGGGGATTAATATTTTTATATCTACTTATTTTATGTGTATGAATATTTTGCCTGTGTGTATGTAAGTATTGTATATGTGTGTATGTGTGTATGTGTGTATGTGTGTATGTATGTATGTGTGTATGTATGTATGTATGTATGTATGTATGTATGTATGTATACCTGCCATGTACATAGTGGCAGAGGTCGAGAAAAAGCATTGGATCCCCGGGGCTGAGTTATAGATGGTTGTGAGCCATCATGTGGGTGCTGGGAAGTGAACCTGGGTCTTCTGCAAGAGCAACAAGTATTCTTAACTGCTGAGCCATCACATCAGCACCCTCCCCCAACCCCTGCATCCCGCACCATGAAGGTTTAAGATGGATAGGGGCTCCCTGATGTTTCACATGGTGATGTTGCCACATGGAACTAAAACCAACAATAAATGCACTGGGTAGGTGAGAAAGGTTTCGGGGGTTGGGGGGGGATGGTGGTGACACTGGTGTAAAATAGTGATGTGACTCAGTCTCCCTAGTGCTGGGATTACAGGTGAGTGTCAGCCTTGTCCAGCTGTGGCCTGTGCATTCTTGAAAAGAACATTTTGGACAAGAAAATATAAACAAAGGAGAGTATGGACAGCTTCTAAATAGAAGCAGATCTACGAGTGACAGAGCATTATGTAATCATTGAGATAGGTGGATCTTCTTGGTGTGTTCACCTGTGTATTTTCACAGGTGTGTGTGTGTGTGTGTGTGTGTGTGTGTGTGTGTGTGTGTGTGTGTGTGTTGTGTATGCACATATGAAAGCCAGAGGACTGCCTCTGCTGGTGGTCTATTCTTGGTTGCCAACTTGACATGCATTGGATAAGGGACCCTCAACTGAGAAATTACCTCTATTACATTGGCCTACAGGCTTGTCTGCGGGACATGTTCTTGGCTGCTAATTGATGGAGGAGAGCCCAGCCCACTGGGGGTAGTGCCGCCCTGGGGAAGTGGGCCTGGTTATATAGGAAGCAGGTGAGCTAACACAGGACAAGCCAGTAAGCAGCCTTCCTCTGTGGTTTTGCCTTAACCTCTTGCCTTGAGTTTCTGTCTTGGCTTCCCTTGATGAGTAACTTAATCTGTTACAATTAACCCTCCCCACCCCAAGTTATTTTTTGTCACAGTAAGCTTGGCTGGCTGGCCAGTGAGGCCCTGGGATCTGATGGTTTGGGGTGTAAAATTGTCACCTTGCCTGGCTTTTTTTATATGGTTCTGGGCCTTGAACTTCGGTGGCTTAGCCATCTCCTCAGCACCACCACCCTCATTGTCCAATCTTCTTGTGACTAAATGTCAGGAGATAGAGCTGTGACCTGCTGTAGCTGCAAGAGTTGTGACTTAGGTAGGATTATGGGCTTGGTCACCATGAGATGGCTCCAATGGGCAAGTCATCAAGAAGGCCTGTGCTTTATTTTCCCTCTGGGCACCACAGGACAATAATTCCCAGCTCAAAAGGTTGTAGCAAAGATACTATGAACAACACAAGTGCAGCAGATGGAGGGGACTGGGCCTTGGAAAGGGTCCATTTCTGGGTTCTTGTGTGCAAGGCTGTTGCTTGCATTGTGCACTAGAGATTCAGCACTTAGGAATAACAGCTTTGCAGAGGACAATAGGAATATTTGAGAACCAAAAATAAATGTCTTGGTTTCAGACTGTGAAAACAAACAAAAATCCAAATTCATGAATATTTCATTTTAATGTATCTGAAACATTTTATCAATTTGATAACTGCTTCTAGTTACATAGCTACATAGGAATTGTATTTCATGTGAGACATGGGTAAATTTTAAAGTATTGGTTTGCTGTGAGTTGAGGACTCCAAATAGGAGACCCCCCACCCCGAGGCCTAAGAAGTTCATAAAACAGATCCTATGACTGGCTAAGATCAGTAGATGATGATGGTCCCCCTGACCTAGCCTTTTCCTTGAACCTATGGAAACTTAGATAGCTTAGAGTGGGCACTGGGCTAGTCATACTGCCATCACAAGTTTATTTATAAGCAAAAGAAATTTACTTCACCCCGTTCTGAGGCTAGGAAGTCCTGTCCAATACACTAGAAGTCCAAAAAGAGAAGCCAGGACGAAGAGATGACAGTGCTTGTGTGTACTAGACTCCTCCTGAGTGAGTCAGTTGATCCAATGAGGGGGCTGGAGAGATGGCCCCACAGTTGAGAGCACTTGCTGCTCTTATGGAGGACAGAGGTTCAGTTCCCAGCATGCACATGGTGGCTCCAGCGCCATGGGATCAAACACTCTCCTCTGGCCTCCTTGTACATTGCACACTCATGGTGCACATACGTACATACAGACAAAACATCCCAACACATAAAACCAAAACAAAGACATCTTCTAAAATTTTAATTGAAAGTTCACCTGTCACTGGTCCCACCCAAAAAAGAAAACGGAAGGAAGAAAATAAGGCTTAGCAGTGTCTGGTGTTTATGTCCTAACAATTTAGCTATTTCTTTTTACTTACTACATATATACTTTAAGTGTATTATTCCCCTCTGGAGTTATGCTCCCATTTTCCCTTTTAGGGACGGTGTGTTTTGTGGGTGGGATCCTGGTGGAGCTGTAGGGGCTGCTGGGTGGAAGATGCAGCAAGAGGAAAAGAAGAGACACATCTGTCAGACTCAGGTTCCTAGAGGTGGTTCTGACAGCCAGCAAGAAGTTGAATGTCCACCTCCCCGCCAAACAGTTTGTGCTAATATGGACTTAGTAGCTAGAGGGATTGGCAAGCGTATGTGTGCATGCTTGTTTGTGGTTCAGGAGGGGTCTAGGTTGTTCCTTTACAGAAAGAGACTTCGAATTGTGGAAGGAACCACCCCGGGTTTGCTTTATAAGACACTCCCTACGTATTTGTTAGGCTGTGTGATTGGTAACAATGAGATCTGCGTCCATTGTTTTTTCAGGAAGTTTCTGAGCAAAGGAAGGAACACCTTCCTAGGAGGGGCCAAGGCAGAGGTGTCTTTCAGTGTTTGAAGAACCACTGAACCTGAAACATAGCTTGGGGAAGCAGGGCCTGAGGAAATGTGTCCAGGATGTACAGATTGGCCAGGTGGAGCACCTGAGCTAACTGCGGGGCCTGAAAGAAGCCAAGGACAGTTTACCTGGTGTATTGAGCAGGTGTCGTCTCCAACATACCTCGCTAAGCAGAGTCCCGAGACAAAGGCGACTTCCTCCTCCTTGTGGCCCTCATGTTTGCACTTGACATCTGGGCAGTTCTAAAGCTGGCAGACTGATTGGAAGGATGTGGCTGCTGGGATCTGACTCACCGGGGCTCACAGTGAGCACAGCTTATGAACACAGTTTTAAAAACGACAACACTTGTGCTCTTGTGGCCCACCTCCCAATAGCCTTGTTGCTGACTCCAGTCTTGATGGGTTTCTCCAGTGAGAGGTCCTGGGAAGCAGAACTGCCCAATGGAGCTCTAGTCCCTTTACTTCCTGGTGCAGATCTCACATGAAACAGACAAGGAAATCCCAAATCTCTGTTTATGTAGATAACAGAAGTATTGAATGTCCTGACCAGGTTTACTTTGCAGAAGTTCCCACCAAGACCACACCGGAAGAAAGTCTTGTTCCCTCGATGACTTTTTATATATTTAAATTTAGGAGAAGTCAGTGAACATTCGCCTTCTAGATATTGTATGTACTGTTTTAAGAGATGAACACATGAAGTAGAAAGTTTAACATGCTTTTAAAATTTTATATGTGCTTAAGAATAAATCACTATTTTGGCCTTAGCTCACTCTTTCGAGAATTAGACTGAGAGTTTTCTAATTATCACAATATCCAAGGCACAAAATTGTCACCTCTCCAATTTCTCTTGTGCTGCCTTGGTGCTGCCAATTACTCCTACCCTTCACTCATCAAACTATCCTCATTCTCTACAGACTTGCCTTTTTCAGAATGCCATATGATGTATAGGCTATTATGGGCTATCAAATATGCGAGTTTGTTAATCCATTCTCTAATAAAATCTTATTTATATTGTCCCTGCTTTGGAGTGATTATGATAAAACTGATCTAATCATGTACAAGTATAGTTTTGTGTTAATGTAAGTTTTTTTTTTCTACGTGTATTTCTGTGTTCCTGCCTGTCTGTATGTGCCCCATGTGCAGGCAGTGCCTGTACAGGCCAGGAGAGGGCGTCAGATTTCCCGGAACTGGAGTTCCATGAGGTTGTGGGCCATCACCATGTGGGTTCTAGTCCCCTGCAAGAGTAGCAAGTGCTTCTAACTGCTGAGCCATCTCTCCAGCCTCCAAGTTTTCTTTTTTCTTTTCTTTTTTTTAAATCACTGTATATATTCACTGTACATGGCCATGTTATATAAGAACATACAAGTGCATATTGTTCATTGAACATGTTCCCTCCCATCTCCTTCCCATTTCCACTAAGTCCCACTGCTCCCCCCGCCTGGGACTTTATCTGCTACTTTCATGTCATACATACTCACATGATTTTATGTATTTATATGAAAAGGAAACTACATCTGAGAGGAAACGTATTTGTCTTTCTGAGACTTGCTTAATTCGCCTTAGTATGATTATATCAGTTGCCTTCCATTTTTTGCAAACAAATTGGCTTTATGGCTGAAAGATTCCCCTTTGGACACTGATCCATTGATCTCCATGTCTGTCTTTGTATCAGTACCATGCTGCTAGTCTAACTCAAAAATTGGGTTATAGTGAGTCTTCTTCCTGTATGGGTTTTCTTGCTCAAAATTGCTTTGGCAATCCGGGGCCTTTTGCACTTCCATATGAATTGTAATATTCTTTCTGTTTCTTTAAAGGATGATGCTGGAATTTTGATGAGGATTGGATTGGAGCTGATGTTGGTATTATAGACATTTTTATAGTGTTAATTCTTCCCACCCATCTTCTTCTCATTCTTGCAAATATCCTCTCCTTCAGCACAAGAGAAGTGCTTCCCATTGTCCTCGTCAGGCCTCCAGGGCACTTCCTGAGAAATTAGCAGTCATTCAAATTGATGTCTCATATCTATCATTTGCTGTTTGTGTGGCTGTTGTAAATATTATTTTCTTCATACTTGTTTTTCATCAGTTTGATTACAGTTTGTTGATTTTCATTGAGTTTGTGTTATGGGTTTCACCAAGACTTTTAAATTTATAAAATGCTATCTTTCACAATATTTAGGAAGTTTTTACCCTTATTTCTTGAACTTAATTGTGTACAGGTCCCTCACCTTTTATTCTGTGACACTAATGGCATGCATATTTAGAACTATTTTGAGGTGTGTGTGGGTGGGCAGAGAGAACCTCAGATATCTTTCTCAGGAGTACTGCCCACCTCCTTTGAGACAGGATCTCAGTTATGCCTGACTAGCTTGGCCAGTGAGTCTCAGGGACGATTTTGTCTCTATGTCCACTGTGCTGGACTTACAAACACATGCCACCATGACCATCACCTTTATGTGGGTTCTGGGGTTCAAACGTGGGCCTTTCAATGACTGATCACCCTCTTCACTTTTGATATCATCTCACAACTTTTTAGACATGATTTCTTTCTTTCTTTTCTAGATTGGGAAATGACTATTGTTCTATATCTAGGCTCATTTATTCTTTCCTTTGATTTTGACTTTTGAATTCTGATATTGCCATGGTGGCACACCTCTGTAGTCATAGCCCTTGAGAACTGGTATTGGGAAATACCGTAAGCTCAAGACAGGGAGGGGGAAGGTAAAGAGTGGGGGAGAGAACTCTTTTACATTCTTTTCCCTTTTTTGTTTTTGTTTTTCAAAGAAGTCCTAGCTGTCCTGGAACTCGCTCTGTAGACCAGGCTGGCCTTGAACTCACAGAGATCCGCTTGTCTCTGTGTCCCGAGTGCTGGGATCAAAGGTGTGCCACCACTGCCCGGCCTATTTTTATATTCTTGTCAAAGGTGTTTATCTAATTTCAGAATTAGGTAATTATTCCAGCATCTAAGACACAGGCAGCTCAGAGTTGACATCTTTTAGTTGTCTCTTAAAAGTTGGTGATAATTTCATCGTTGATGTTTGGTTAATGTTAGGTAGTATCTTGAATTCTTGGAACGCTCCTTGTGAGAGCCTGAGTCACATTAAAGTACTCTGGTGGTTGTGTTTGTTTTAGTGGACAACCAACCTGGCCATAGTCCTAGTTCAGGTCCCTTTCTCCTGTGAAGGGAACTGTGCGCTGAGTTTTCAAAGACTTTGTTACTTACTCTGAACCTTCATTCCCGTGCACATACATACCCTGACTGTTCATCTTGGCTGTGTCAAGTGGAGATTTCAATCACAGTTCTGTCCTCAAAGTCTTTACTGAATTTTCCTCTGAGCTCTGTTACACACTTGTGAGATTCAATGATGAGCTTGGGGTTACACGTGGTTCTGAGCTCTGTTACACACCTATGAAATTCAATAACAATGTTGGGGTTATTAGTGGTTCATACAGAATTGTAGTATTTGATTCTCTGCTTCTCTTTCCTATAAAATTATCCCATCCTCGGATGCTGTGAATATCTTCACCTGGTTCTTCTGGCAGGAAGTATGAGTTCTCTAAGAGTCTTAGCCTCTGTCCCCCCTTCTGTGATGTCACACAGTTGTATGCAAATAAACCACCATGGATTCAGGGCAATGGAGAGAAATGTGGTTGGGAATTGTCCCCATCCTCAGTACATCAGGAACTTCTTTCCATGTTCCCTGAGTCCATGTTACTGGTGTCCCTACAATGGTAGTAGAGCTTTATGAGTGAGGCGGAGAGCAGGACAGAGCCTAGAGAGAAATAAAAGTCCCCCCCCCCAAAAAAAAAAAAGAAAGAGAGGAGGATTTCTTTCCAATTTTTCTTGGAGTCCTTTTGTTCCCTAATCTCTTCTGAGAAGCTTCTTGGTATTTGTATTAGCGGCATCCACGGTGCAGTTCAATCAATGTGGTCTGTCCACCCTCGGGTCAAAGCCAGATTAAAGAGACAGAACCAATAAAATATTGCAGAACCCACCATTGCCTTGGTCATTCTTGCCCCCTCCCCCAGGAGCTGAGGACTGAACCCAGGGCCTTACTGCTTGCTAGGCAATTGCTCTATCACTGAGCTAAATCCCCAACCTGTATCGGTCCATCTTTAAATTTGTCTTTCTTATCTACCTACTATTATGGACTTCTCAGAGCCCACAGGCAGTTGTCTTTTATATCCTGTAGAATTGTTGTTATAATCAGTGGAAGAAATAGGATGCAGCGAGTCTACCCCAATTAACCCAGCACTGGAATCCTTAGACTGTTAATATTTGGTGGGCTAATGGGGTGATGATTGCCTGTCTGTGCCTCAGGATTAGGGCTTTTGAAGGAAGGTACTAAACTCCCACTGTGGCCACTTCTCCACAGCTCCACATTTTTCTGAGCACCAGTAAACTCAGACACTGCTTTTTCTAGAAACATTGCAGCAACCAACATGCCCATGCTTCACAGTCCCGTCAGCCTTGGGCAGGTCTCAGGAGGAGGAAGCATCTCGGATTTCTGTGCTCTTCAGTGCTCTCATGTTCATATGCTTGGTGCCATCTCTCCATCACCCACACCTCTACTTCCTTTAACTCTTAAGTTCCATCATACCCTCCAAACACAATGGCAACACCTTAGTTGCTTCCCACAACATCCCATTTACTTTCTTAACTGAAGTAATTTTTAACTCAGGGACACTTATTTCACTCAAGTCCTTCCCAGAAGAGATTTCTATTTGTGATTCTGCTTCTTCCTTGGGGATAGTCACCACCTCGAGGGGGAAGGGAGCAAGCAGGGTCAGATGGCTTGTGAGTTGACAGAGATAGCTGGTGGGGGGTGGGCGGGGAGGACTGCTTCAGTGAGACAGCTCAGCTTTATTCCAGAGTACAGGGAATATATAGGATTAGGGACGCTAGCTGGGGAATCACCTAATTTGCATTAAACACAGTGCTCCTATCATGAAGCTCCTACTACAAGTCTTAGTTATCATCTGAGGAAGCATGCTCCTATCTAAAAGCTCCTGGCACAATGTCTCTTTACCATACGGGCAGCAGGGGAGAGCTCTAACAGGGACCTATGCCAAGGGGCACACTAGAGATAAATCAGGACTAGAGACATTCTCCAAATAAAGGCAGGTAAGGATCAGGAAGTCTCCCTGGGAAGGAAATCTCCCATACCGCGAAGCTCTGAGAGAGCTGCCAGGCCATGGTAGACTGCAACCTCTGGCCAGCAGGGCCTCCCAACAGCTGTTTATCTATGACTTCTCTCCACATCGCTTTTCACGCTCTTCCACAGAGGCACAAACCATGAGAAGGGTCTTCACCCCTCTCCCTTTGGCTTATTTTGTTTAACATAATTATCACTAACTCTACCCATTTTCATACAAATATTTTATTTTTGTTTACAGCGGGAAAAAATGAATTGTGGGCACAGACTACGTTTTCTTTGTCCACGCATCTGTAAAGGGGCATTGTTGGTTCCAGCTCTTAGTTATTATGAATAGTGTGACAACAGCTGGGGTATGTGGCAGTGTTGCCTTAGAGTCCTTCAGGTTATACACGCAGAGCTCTTGCAGCTGAGTCATGTGGTAGTTCTATCTGCAATGGTGTGAAGGACCCTCACACAGACTTCCATAGTGGAAGTTTGCACTCCCCCGCACTGCCGATTCTGCGCACACCTCCTCACCAGTGTTTGTTACTATTTCTTCTTGATGACAGCCATTCTGACTCAGCAGGAGGGATTCCAAAGCAGTCAAACCGTATGAGGACGTCATAATAAAACCATCGATTAGGTCTGATTAACACGGGCTAATGAAAAACTGCTCTTGTTCATGTTTCCCTGATGTTTAAGGATGTTCAAATATTTATTGGTAGTTTTCCTTCTTTGGGGAATTCTCTACTCAATTCATTAGCCCATTTGTTGATTGATTGGTGTGATTTTTTTTTTTTTTTTTTGGTTTGTTTAAATTTTGCTGTTCTTTATGCATTCTGGGAACCATTCTCTCATTCCATCTCTAGTTGGCAAAGATCGATTTCTGAATCTATAGTCTGTCACTTATCTTTGGTGACTAGCTCCCTTCCTGTGCAGAGACTTTTTAATTTCATGCGATACCATTTATCAATTCATTCCTATGCTATTGGAGTCCTTTTTAGAAAGTCTGTTCCAATGTGTACATTTTGAAGTGTTTTAACTTAATTTTCAGATTGTTAAACTGTAAGGAAACTTTTCATGCTGAAGGGCATCCAATGCCCCTTTTTTTAACATATGAAAATCAAATAGCAAAAAATATAAAAACAAAAACTTTAAAAAATAATGTAATGTATTTAGTTGCAGTTCTCTGATAGTTGTGTAGAATTCTGCTGTAAATCCAGCTGGGTCCAAATGTTTTTTAATTGGAAGGCTTTTTATTACTGTCTCCTTCTTTGAGCTGTTGATCTCTTCTTGGATTACCCTTGGTTTTTCATATGAATCTAGAAATTCATCTATTTCTTTTAGGTTTTCTAACTAAAGGGAGCATAGTTTTTATTTTTCAAATTTTTCCCTTATAATGTTCTGAATTTCTTCGGTGTCTGTTGTGGTGTTTACCTGTTCCTCTCTGGTTCTGTCAGCTTGGGTCCCCTCTTTTTCCTTTCCTTTTTTTTTTTTTGTTAACTATACTAAAGGTCTGTCTATCTTGTTTATCTTTTCAAAGAACCAGCTCTGAGAAATACTAGAAGGATACACCGAGCACTGGTTAGAATTGAGAGAAGGGTTATAAGTGGGTTGCAACTGGAAGGTGAAGGTCAAGAGTGGAAGACAGACCTCATGGATGTGATTAAATTAAATGATAGGTCATTCCTGCATTTTTAGATGTTGCTTTTGTTGGTGGAAAGCATCCAATGAAACATTCCATTGGAAGGGTCTGAATTTTTAAATCCACAATTGTTCACGGAAAATTGTAAAAAAAGAAGGTCCTACCAACATACTGAAAATATGTCGTCTGAGTCAGTCCTGAGGCTGTGACCATAGAGGAGGCAGTGAGATGCCAAAGTTGAACCCATTCTGTAAATGATTCACATTAAAGACAGGCCAGCGATAACAAGAACACTAGGAGATGGGAAGAAGATGGAGGTTTGGGGAGGTAGCCATCTGCCTTTCACAGACCTTGAGAGAAGCCATCAGACCCTTTCAGGATAATCATAGAAATCTTTAGGGGTCTGTAGGGGTTCTGATGACTAATTATATACAGAGAAAGATTCTGTGCTAGTTGGCTTTGACACAGTCTAAGAGTCATCTGAGAGTCTCCACTGAAGAGTTACCTAGATGAAATTGGTGTTTGGGCATATCTGTGGGGACTGTCATTATTGATGTTTGAGGGCCCAGCCCATTGTGGGAGGTGGCCCAGGGTTATATAAGAAAGCTAGCCTGCATTCCTCCATGGGTTTTTTGTTTTGTTTTGTTTTCCAGACAGGGTTTCTCTGTGTAAATTTGGCTGTCCTGGAACTCGCTCTAAACCAGCCTGGCTTGGGACTCACAGAGATCTATCTGCTTTTGCTTCTGGAGTTCTGGGATTAAAGGCATGTGCCACCACTGCCTGACTCCTTCATGGTTTTTGCTTTAAGATCCTGTTTGAGTTCCTGCCCTAACTTCCCTGCATGATGGACTGAGACCTGAAAGTGTAAGCTAAGTAAATCCTTCCTCCCTCAACTTTCTTTGGGTCAGAGTGTTCTATCACACTAGAACCAAACTAGAAAGGACTCCTTAAATGGTCAGAGGAAATGATGGCACCCCACATCTGCTACAGCTTAGAAGAGGACACAGGTCCCCACTTCAATAGTTACTCAACTGCGTCTTGAACTGCATCATACCCTATGGCATGCATGGGTTCTAGCCCCTTTCCTTTGCCTGAAAGACTCACGGGTTTCATCATATGGATGAAGATCATTGTATGGGGTATGTGACTTAGCTTTGTGCTCCAGAAACTTCAGTACAGTCAAAAACACAGCATTTATACCTAAGAGACAGGGCTAACCACAATATACTTAAAATAAAATCAACAAAAAAATAAAATAAAACCAGCTTTCTGGAGTTGTCAAAGACCTAATGATTTAGGAGAGTTGTATTTCCTGGGTGTGTGAGAGGCTGTTTCTTCAAACACACAGGAACATTCTGAAAACTTGTCCTGGTAGTTAGCTCCGATACAGTAGCTCCCTAAGGACCTAACGAAATTTGTGCAGAGGACAATTTGTTTCTGGCATCAGAATCATTTTTGCTTTATTGTGCCTATATTTTATGGCTCTTCTCCCTCTTCCTTTGTAATTGGTTTATCACAGTACCTTTTAATTTGCTGATAATTATCTGCAATGGGGTGGACACCAAACAAACCCTTTTTACGAGGCTGCCATGGCAACAGGCCAACAAATTAACCCTGAGTAAGTCTAGGAGTCTTTTCTTCTGGAAAGTGTTCAAAATGGCGAACAGACTGCTCATAGTTCCCCTCCTTATTTCCTGGTCCTTGATTCTGTTACAGAGAATTCAGACATCAAGTGTCTGGGACCACAGCTCAGCCAGGAAATTGCTTACTTTGCATGCGTGAGGACGCGAGATGGATCCCTCAGAACTCATGTAAGGAAAAGTATAGTATAGCAACATGCTCTTGCAATCCCAGGGTTGGGAGACAGAGGCTGGTGAATCTCTGGGGCTCATTGGCCAGCCAGCCGCACCAACTTTGTGAGTTCCAGGCCAGTGTGACAGAAACCTCATGGACTGATGGTATTGAAAGGTGGGGCCTTTAGGGAGCTCTCAGGGTTACACATTAAGGGCATTAGGATTAGGATATTTCATGGTGGCATTGGGGGCTTTCTCAGAAGAGGATAAGCCAAGCTATGTATGTGACGCCATCTGCAGCATAAGGCCTTCATCGTTTTCTTGACTCCCCAGCCTCCAAAACCATGAGCTAAGTAAGCTTCAACTCTTTGCAAATGAGCAAGACTATGGTATTCAGTTATAGCAACAGGAAACAGACTAAATACATTTTAAAAGTCCTTTCTTTTGACAAGCTACCAACTGCATAATGAGGGAAAGTGTAACAAAGAGTATTGCTGGCCTTCAGAAGGACCCCACACAAGGTCTTCTCCTAGCCATTTGATAGTGTTTATCACATGCCTTCTTAGGACCATCCGTGGTGCTATGCGGGTACAAAGAAGGTGTGCCCTGGTTCCTATAGTTTAGACTTAGCCCTAGATCTATGGACAGATCACATCAACATATGGCCAGGGAGAGAATGTGATGATGCAGATCTGTTAGGAACACAGCAAATGGAAAGAACTGTGGGAAGCTTTCCAGAGGACTTGACCCCAAAACTCATTCTTGAACAGTGATGACCTTGGCTGGAGCGTCAGTTCTGCTGTTGGACTCTACATGTTGTGACTTGAACTTTGGCACTTGTGTTTTAAGTTCCTTATTTTCATGGGTAGGTTTTTCTCCCTCATTTCAACTCCTTCCACATCATCAAATGATTTTGGGGATGTGATTTGTGATTGTCATTGTTTGCTTCCATATTTTTTCTGCATCCCATTTGGATATCATAATGGGAAATCGAAGGAGCCAGAACTAGAAACGGTACCCCATTGTCATGGGATTATTGCCATTAGATTGCTATGCTTGGCGTCTCAGAGCCTCTAAATGTTCCCTCCATGGTTTCCAACTGTGCCAGCCCAGTGTAAACCAGAGTCTTAAAATGAGAAAACAAACAGATTTTCAACAGTTTTGCCACCAATGACTTATTCTGCTTTTTTTTTTTTCCTCCCTTGCACAAACAGGATTTGAAGACATCTAAGTGTCTCATGTTCTGAAGGCTGGCCTCCAACTCACAATAGAACAATAGAACCTTGAACTTCTCACCCTGCTGTTTCCACCTCCTAGGTGATGGAATTATGAATGTGTGTCACCATGTCAGCTTACGTGGTGCTAGAAATCAAACTCTGAGCTTCATGCATGCTACATAAGCATTCTCCTAATTGAGTTATAGCTCCAGCCCACAGCCCAACAGATACCTTAATTATTTAAAAATTAACAAGGGGCTGGAGGGGTGGCTCAGAGGTTAAGAGCACTGACTGCTCTTCCAGAGGTCCTGAGTTCAGTTCCCAGCATCCACATGGTGGCTCACAACCATCTGTAATGAGATCTGGCGCCCTCTTCTGTGTACAAAATCAATAAATAAAACTTAAAAAAAACAAAAATTAATTTTGGAAATGCTGTTGCCAAACAGAATTTCATGAAATACCTGATTGGAATTCACCCAATTTAGCTAAAAGAAAAAAAAAAAAAAAGCCTTAACCAGCATGTATTAGAGCTGACTACAAGCCAGACACTACTCTAAATACCTTACCTGTATCCCATCCTGTAAAGAATCCCAAAGGATGTTGGGAAATGATCAGATACAATCATCATGATACATTCATGACTAATACATAAAAATGGACTGGTGCTCCTTACTGTGCTTACAACCAACCAAACTTCATTTTCACAAGCTGTGCATAGGTATGGAGTGACAGCCTGGTCAGTAAAGTATTTGCCTTGTAAACACGGGGACCTGAGTTCAATCTCCCAGATCTCTCTATATAATAATTCTAGGTATGGTGGCACCTGCTTGTAATCTAAGTTCTGGGGAGGCAGAGACAGGCAGACTCATGGGACTTGCTGGTGAGTCCTATCCTACTCAGTGAGTTTCAGGCTAACAATGGTGGACTATATCTGAGAAGTGACATTTGAGGTTGCTTCCAGGCCTTCACATGTACTAGCACATATACATGTGCTTGCACACTTGCAATGACTTGCATACACACACACACACACACACACACACACAGTTACTATTTGAAAGGGGAGACACTCCTTCACTAGCCTGTGATTTTGCAAATATGTATTCAGGACACCTGTGGTGGTTTTGTTTACCTAACTCTCTCTAATGGCAACCTTGGACCTCAGACAGTGGGGCATGTAAACCCTGCTCTTCAAGCTTTCTCAGGATGGGTTTCTGGCCCAGTGGACCATAACCACTGCTTCAAAGAACAGGATTTCCTTGAAGTAAAGCCTACTGAGCATCAGGCAGGGCACACAGTGTTTCGGGAGCTGCTTACAAAGTCGATTCAAAGGGCTTTCATCAGAGCTCCCAGCCAGGAAATCCAGGTACTACTCAGATCTGAATATCCATAAACATGAAAGTTGAGCATCCCCTAAAACAAATGAGAACAGGATCAGCATGATTCTTCATAGACAGTAAATAGATAATGGGTAAGAAGAAGTCAGTTTAAAAGAATTTGTACAGCCAAACCAAATACACAAGGCGGCAGAGTCATGGCAACCTGATGACAATCAGGTGACTCAAGAGTTTCTGATCATTTGTAGAGCCAAACCTCACCAAAAGTATGACAGAGTCCTAAGAAAGGATGAACGGACCCAGGGCAGCTCACCTTGTGTTGTGTTTTAATGTTTTACAAAGAGTCACCCCCTTTTCAATTGTCTTAGGAGTATGAGATACCTTATCAGGAAAGCCAATAGCAGCCTGTGTAGCTCTCTCCCATGGCTGTTATTATGAAGAATCACACACAGCATAACTTAAACCACAGGGACACATTCTCCCACCCTCCCCTCCCCCTCTCTGGAGGTCAGCAACCTGAAATTAGGGTGTGCTCACTGCCAAGTCCCCATCTAGAACTTGGCTGGCCTCTTGCTAACTCTGCTGTTTGCAGGAGGTGCTGGACCATCTTGAAAACGGCCCACATTGTCCCGTGGCATCTCTATGTTTGTCCCTCCGTGTGACTCTGGCTTTGTGCGGCATTATCTCACCATGTCTTCCCCAATTCTCCTTAAAAGGATGCTAATTATACTGGATTAACCATCTACTCTTAACAAGTGTAGTGTTATTTTACCTAATTACATGTGCAAAGATCCTATGGCCAAAATGGTCACAACCTGAGGTACTTGGAGGCAGGGAGCAGATCTCCAACATATCTCTTGAGACACAATCCAACCCATCATAGGTCTTGTCTCTTTAGTAGGTCCTTATTACCAGGTATGGTGGTGTACATCTATAATCCCAATAGTGAGAAGGTTGAGGCAGGAGGGTCATGGGTTCAAGACCAATCTGAGCTACACTGGGAGACCATATCTCAAATAACAAAAAAACGAAGACATAAACCATAACCAGCCAATGACCTTTCTAACCATCACAGCTCTGTATTTGCCTAGTCCTTAGCTCTCTAGCCACCCACATCTCATATGCTGTCCAGACAATTTGTTACATGTTATTGTGAATTGTACATCTTGTCTCTGAGTTTGTTTTTCTTTTCTTTTCTTTCTTTCTTTCTTTTTTTCAGTGCTGGGGGGCTTGAACTCAAGCCCTTGGGCCTGATAGGCAAATACCCTACCACTGAGCTACACTCCCAACTGTGTTTCCTTTGTGTTGTTTGGTTTTGTTCCTGGTGCTGGAGATTGAAGCCTGGGCCTTGAGCTTGCTAAGTAAATTCTACACTCCCCTTTTGATTGGACCACAGACTCTTTGGTAGGTAAAGGACTCTTATGGGAACTTGCTTCTCCTGAGGCTCTTGAGACAGTGATTTCACATTGACCTGAGCATCTGTCTTCAGGAAGCTTGGTGCTTTCTTAGCTTCTCACATGTGTTATTCAGCCTGGCCCTTTCCATTGCCCTGTGTGGTCGTGTGGATTGCTGGCGTAGTCTACTGTCACATCAAAGAGAATGAAGTGACATGGCAAGGGGGTGAGGTGGTGGCCTCCTTTCATTGAAAAACGTCTCCTTGTTCCTTTCATTCCTAATGACTAGATTAGTAATGATCCAGGAATCCTCTGGGAGAACAAAACAAAACTCTCCCTTCTTATCAAGGTAGGGAGAAAGAGAGCAAAGGGGGAAACTCACAGGGCTCTAGAGTCCATCTTCTCCATTAGTACAAACAGGCTTGAAAGCCACAGAACCACTCGGTGTCCCATCTGCCCTCACCAGTTCTGGCTCTCATTTCCTTTTCTTTCTGTTTTTGAGACTGGGTCACATGTAGCCCAGGCTACCCTCCCTATGCGTCTAGAGAATGATCTTGAGCTCCTGATTCTCCTTCCTCCACTCCTGAGTACTAAGATCACAGATCTGTGTCACCACTTCTGGTGTATTTGGTGCTAGAGATCAAACACAGGAACTCATGCCCTCCCTCTCTTAATCCATCAAAACAACAAAACATCTCTACTTGGCTTACATTTAAAGCTTGCTGTGAACACTTCTTCCCACTGTTTTCCTTTTCTGGGAGTCACTGGGAAAGCTGGAAAAGTTGTCGTTTGCCTGTGGGAAAGGAGGGGAGAGGGAGAATGTGACCAGGCGGAAAGGAGCAGCAGAGGGAGAATGAAGAACGAGGGAGAGATACTGATGTCAGGAAAAACCACTCAGCAGCTTTTCTCTGAGAAGCAGACAGCCCACAGCTG